>NC_136629.1:12313037-12440537 GCF_933228915.1 Telmatherina bonti
ATATGAAGACAACAGTAATGTCAGGATGGGCGCTGGGGATGTGGACCCAAATGCAGAAATGAGCAACAGGGGTGCAGATTCAAGACAGATTTATTTTAACCAAAGGAACTCAGGGGACTAAAACAACAAAATGATCCAGCAACTGGAAACATAAAACCAGGAAAATATATACAGCCCAACATAATGAGACACAGGTGTAATGACTTAACTGAGGACCAGATGATCTAATGCAGTGACCTCCAACCCTTGGGCCACGGCCCGGTACTGGGCCATGGGTCATTTGGTACCGGGCCACAAAGAAAGAAAAAATGATTTCCATTATTTTATTTGATTTTATTTTTACGCAAATGTTTTTATTTTGAAAAGTGACCGGTTTTTTCTCTGTTGCATCCGTCTCACTCTATGCACGTCACAGCAAGCGAAATCATGAAGTTTGTTTTTATGTTGTGTCTCATTTTGCAGGTATGTTGAAACATTATCATAGCGACCAGAGTGTGTTGCATTGTGTCAGGTAGAAACGATGTTGCTCATGTGATGTTTTGTTGTTGGTGTGATGTTACGAGGACACCGCTAATAAAGTTGCACATGATACCACAGTGGATTTACATTCATTATTATTACTACAGAGAAAATACAACAGTTTTTAATGCCGATCTTGTCATTTTATTTAGTTTTTATAAGCTTCACCTTTAGATTGGGCCGTGAAAATATTGTCAGACATTAAACCGGTCCGCGGTACAGAAAAGGTTGGGGACCACTGATCTAATGAACAGAAACAACGGTTAAACAAGAAACAAGACAAGTGAACTAAACAGGAAAACTACAAAATGAAACAGGAAACCAGAAATGAAGACACACCAAGAATCCAAACCCTGACAAGTAGCTGCTGCTAACGGAGAAGAGAAAACTACACATTATTTTATTGTTACTCAACAAGAGTCCCGGATACCACCAGAAAAAGACGCTGGATGTGTTGATGCTCCTTTTGTCTTGAAATAAACTCACTGAAAATAAACATTGCTAAATATAGCGCCAATTCGGCTAAGTAGCGGAAGTAATGTGTGCATACCAGGAAATTGCACGTTGGCAAAGGTTCCATGATTAAATGCATTTTTTTATTAATGCGTTAATGTTTCTGTAATTAATTAATTGTAATTAATGCATTAAAGTCCCACCCCTAGTGTACATGTATATAGTATAATTGCAGACAGTATTAAAGGTACATTGATCAGATCTTTAGCTCAGGTTACCTCTGAGCTAAATCTAGTCTGACGTCTAAAAGTCTTTTGTTTTGCAGTACCAATGCTGTGACGGACTGACCTGTTGACTATCTTGTGAAACATAAACAAAATGTGCTAGTTATTAGTAATGTTGATGGGCTCAATTGGGAGGAAGGCCATGAAATGTAAAGAGCAGGAGGATGATGCTGGAGGCTGGGACTGTGCTGTTCCGACAGCCTGAAATGTCAGCACAGATTTTATTGTAGATTTCACCACAAGTGTTGCAGTTGCAACACATGATGCTTGTCTAGTTGCAGGGAAAACAATCACAGTACTCAGTCAAGCAATTAATAACTCTATAAGTGTGTGTATATGTGTGTGCTTCACATGTGGCCATTTGTAAGAGTGTGTGCTACAGGATTTAATTTCCAGTGATGGGATGAGTCCTTGGCATCCCAGTGCGATTCATATTAAAAGTCAATTGACCTTAAAATTTGTCCAGACCCATAAAGTCTGCAGCAGAGCGACGCATCTATCAGCTAATGGCAGACCAGCACAAAGTCATACTGGCTGAAATTGAATATGACCAGAGAGACCAATGGACCAGAGACAGGATGTTAGAAAAACTGACCATTACGCTGATGACAACAACCCGTTTGCTATCTGGCCCACACTTCCCACAGTTTCTCCCAGTGCTTTGCGCTTCTTGTTCCCAGTTGGTATGAACCAGTATGAGGCTGGGTGGAAGTGTATACGATGAAAGGGAAGCTCCAAGAGCTCCCAGACCAATATGTTGTGGTGACACATTTATGTTGTAGCACTACAGAGGTCATGCGTGTGTACTGTACCTTTTGGCATGCAACGTTAGCAACGTTATCAGTGTTTTCTAACTTAATTTCTTGCCTGTGTGCTTGTGTGGTGAGGTATGTCCGTGCTGGCTGGGAAATAGGAACAGATTAAGGAGAGAGGCCATCAGCCTCCTGCTGCTAGTGTGATTTTACTGCAAGCCCAGCTGCAACACCAAACTTTACTACTTACAACAGAGCATCCCAGTCCACTCACAGTCAGGCCCTTTGTCAGTCAGAGAAACACGACCTTCCTAAAAACTTCCAGAAATTCCTTCACTTTTCTTTAATAATGTTTTCAGACCTTCCTTAAACTCTATCTGCACTTTGAGAGATCACATTATACTTAACAAGACAATAACCGAACAAGACTCGGGTCATCATAGATTCTGGCCCCACGACTCAAGTTATCCTAGAGCCTATTTCCAAGAACTCAGGTCATCCTGGTGTCTAGATCCAAGAACGTAGGTCACCCTTGAGTCTAGATTCAAGAACTCAGGTCATCGTAGAATCTATAGGTCAAAGGTCTGATTTCCTTCTGGTGAATCCCACATTCGCCAACTATGGTTAGGAACGTTTGTAGTTCCACAGCTGACCAAACCTCACTGTTCATTGCAGGCATCTTTCTCTATTCACCAATGCTGACTGAACCATGGACTGACTGTAGAGTGCAAAGTTGTATTAGTTTCACGCTTGCTTATGTCATAGGCAGCGATGTTTTCTGTCCAGACACAGCCCTAACCATACTGTGCCATTTTCCTATGGACCCAAAAATCAAGGGGGGCCAAATGGTTTTAAAGTATTTGGTTCAAATGTATTGGATGGTTTTATAATGACAACACACAAATTGATGTACCCAAACAGACGGGCCTGGGTTGAACGTCAGAGGAAAAGTTGTGTATGGGTCTTCCAGATGATACTTAGGTACCCATTTTTTAAATTAAGAAATTGTTAAATGACCAATATTTCTTGTTTTTTCAATTATCCAGTTAAATAAACTGGATAGGTAACTAGAGTCAACAGTAGAATGAGCTGTTTGGCAGAGAAGAATTGACAGTTTCTTGTGGACACAACCCACATACGTTTTCCTTACAAATGTGGATCCATTAAAAAAAAAAAAGAAGTAAAGATACTTTCCAACAGTAGATTTATTTCAACAATGCATTGGTACAAAAAGAATACAGTGATCCACCAAAAACTCATTCTAGTGATTTAAATTTAAAAATGCAGTATAGCCTCAACAAAAATGCACTGATTATGAAATCTGTAACCAGATTGAGGGCCTGGACTAGGTCAAAGTTTGTCCACCAGGGGCCTCCATGGTCCAACATTAGACAAGAGATCTGCCTCAAGGTCTAGAGAAGAACACTAACTGGGAAATAGAAAAAAGATCAATTAAACATCAGTAAAGCAGAGTGAAAATTACAGAAGACACTTCTTTATTAATATCTGAGGATATAATTAGAATGATCTGAAAGTGTGTTACAGGTTGAATGATGAACTCTATAAACAAACCAACTTAAATCCGACAAGGGAACCATTCCTTCCAGTTAATAACCCTACATGTGTTACCATTATCTGTTCTAACACCCACCCAGAGTATGCAAGAAGGATGGGTTCACATTTCACCTAAAATAAATGAGCAGAAATGACTTCTAACACCTTCAGAAAAAAGCTTTAACAAATTTCAGTTGTTGTCATCATAAATAGTGTTTAACAATGTTGATAATTGCTATTGCTGCTAACCAGTTAGCTCCATCTTGTCCTGGAGGAATGGTAAAACTAATTCAGCATTCCTAAAGCACAATGCTTCCCAGTCTGGTAGCTTTTGCTCCATTCAGTCCTCTCAGTCTGCTACGACAGAGTCACTCTGAGAAAAAAACTGAGTGGAGGATGATTTTTTTCTTCGTTCCTCACTTAGCAATAAACTTGAAATGTCGACAAAAAAGTCGAAATGACAAAAATAAAGTGGAAAAAATGTTTCAATTCAATTCAGTTCAAGCTTTATTAAGGAAACAGAATCCAGGTCCATAGAAATAGAAAAAATATCGAAAAAATAAAATATAAAATCAAATGCAAAAAAAATAAAATGGTAGATACAAAAAAATAAGAAGTTGTTAGAATAAAGTTGAAATGAGAATAAAGTGAAAAAAACAGAGGGTGACCACATGCCAGATACAACGTATACCATCCTCTTGATGTAAACGTGAGTTCATGATGCAATTTTTAAAGCCTGTTTTTCACATTGTGAAAAGGTTTAGAATAATACATTTTATCAGGTTTATAAATCTTTTCACAATGTAAATAGCATGTGACCAGAGGCAAGGGAGAACTGAAACCAAGTGGTACGACAAGACACGAGTGGATTGAATGAACTAAATGAGACCTGGTGAACTGATGAACAGGAAATGGGAAGTTAAACTAAATACACAAGTATAGAAAAAATACAGGAAACCAGGACAACGCATAACAAGACTACATAACCCCACATTAGAACCCCAAAAAATGACATTGTATCGGGCATGTGGTCACACTTTGTCTATTTTTTTTTTTCTAAAAAACTCTCATTTTGACTTTATTGTTGACATTTTGAATTGATCTCTAACTGAGGAAGACTCCATTGTAGACTCCAGGAAGACAACAACTGCGACGGGGAAATAACTAAGTTCATTAAGCTGCTTAAATTCTGCCTGGATCTCATCGTTCCTGTAAAGTTCATATATTAGTCCTCATGTGTACACGAGGATCATTTACAGACTGAACATATGAACCATTAGTTCCTGCAGGTGATGGAGTTTGGAGGATGCATGTTCTCCTTGTGCATGACTGTGCTTCATCCAGGAAGTCCAGCTTTCTAGCACAGTCCAATAATCAGCCAAGCTTGCCGCCGTCTTTCGCATGGTACCTACTGTTCAGTGGTAAAAACGTTTTTTTCCAGCTATAAAATCTCTGCTGTGTCTCCTATCACTCTAGCTTTGTCCAAAATAAATCCTGAAGGTCCTGCTAGTTTCCATGGAGATGAAGAGAATTTTTACAGTGAAGTATTCACTCTATCATAAATTATCTTCACTTCTTTCCGGATCCTCATGGTGTTTCTAAAGTTAATTTCGGGCATCGGCCGACAGCTTCCTGAGATCCCTACCTACGTAACATCGCTATTAAAACATGAGGAAACTGGTCACGTTCACTTTTTGCCTTGTACAGTAGCACCGTTCCTAACTGCTTAGTCCAATGAAGGGTTGCGAGGGAGCTGGAGCCTATCCCAGCAGTATTTGGGCGAAAGGCAGGGTACACCCTGGACAGCTTAGCACAGTTCCTCATCTGATATTATTTTAATCATTCAGGACTACTTTACTAGTTCCTATACATGACTAATTCAGAAGACTATTTCATTTATTCATTTCCTGAACTGCTTAATTCAGTTCTGGGTTGTAGAGAAGCTGGAGCTTATAGGCCATAGAACATATTTATTGTGGACATTGAACGATATGAGAGTTCAGGAACACCAGGTAGTATTACTGCATAGTGACATATGTTCCTAAAGTTCACTGCAAGACCAAGATTTTACATACAGCCCTTATTCTGGGTATGTCATTTCACACAGGAGACAGAAAAAAGGCCTTGTCTAGAAGAACATTAATCATAATAATAATAATAATAACAATAATAATAATAATGATAAATAAAACATTTTTTTAAATGAAAAAAGAGTAGCACAGAGTGCTTTACATAAAAACAAGTTTGTTTCATTAAAAAGTCATCACACACCCAAGTATATGGCCTTACAATGGTGAAAACACACACCTGATCAAGCTCTCTCTCTCTCGCTCTCTCTCTCCTGCGTAGGAGAGGGCGCGTGCCCTGGATTCAGAAAAGTTTGAGTCTGAGGTAAGAGCTGAACGTAGAGAGGAACTATGAGCCAAAGAGGAGAATTTTCCAAACAAACCGGCTGTTCATGCAGCAGCAGCCGAGGTAAAGTCATAGGATTAGGAGCTGAGGAATTCCAGGCGGCTGCTTGTAACCCAATGATCGCTCACAGAAAACACAGCTGCCTTTCTTTCAACTGCAACCACAATTAGCAGCACATGGACCGTAAATGAATCTGCAGTGAGGTGGGTGGTGGTGGGGAGGCTGAAATGGTTTTTATTATAGCAGAAAAAAATTATGTTTATGCCACATTTCTGCACGCAACGAAGCATTCAGGAACCAAGCTGAAGGCTGAAAGCAGAATAACTAAAGATAAAGAACCAGTTGATCTGTTTATTATCCCCCCACCCCCTCCTCCGGATTTAGTCATGCTCTAATCGCTTGTACTGTGTTTCTGATTATTTCTCTATTCCAGTTTCTCCTTTTCTTTCTCTGCCTACAGTGTCATGTTTTGAGTTTCTCTCTCTTCCCTTCTCTTTTCTTCTTTTCCTCTGCCCTTTTACTCGTTCTTTCCTTCCCCATCCATCCTTCTCATTTCCCCCTCTTCTTCCATTCTTTTCCACAGTTCCCCTCCTTCCTTCTCTGTTTTGTGCTCCCATCTCTGTGTAAATTCAGTTAGAGCTAATTGCTTCCAGCAGCTTTTCTCTCAGTCCGTCACACTGCTCATGTGATGACACTGTAAGGGTTTATTATTGGAGGCCTGAGGACGGCTGCTCTGCCGAGGACAGGTCTGACTCCGTCCTCATCAGCCATCACTTCTTCTGTACTTTGTGTGACCACGCCTGCTACAGTCATGACATTCCTCGGACTTTAGGAGAAATTCTTTTTCCAGTTTCTGTTTGGGACCAGGGCACAGAATTCCTAAATGGCTGAGGAGGTTTTAATTCCATCGTCAGGGAAAATCACATCGGTGAGTAAAGACTGAGGTTGTTGGCTGTTCTAGACAAGTCAGAGATCCTGTTTATGATTTATTTTCTACCTGTGATTTAAAGAAGTTGGGGGAAGAAAAAAAAAATGTCACTACAAACAATAAACTGTAATTCTGAGAGTACTAGAAAAAACATTGATTGCTGGAAACATTTGTGAATTCTGGTAAAATTTACTGGCTCCAAATGAAACATCAGCAAAAATCAGACGAAACATCAGGAAAGTTTGAAATGTTTTTCTTTCAGTTGATTTTTTTTTTTTTTTTATTAAAGTGTAATAAATTTATCTAATTTTATTTTATTTTTTTAAAAGTAATTAGTTGCTACTTTGTTTTACATGTTTCTACTCTCAAGGTAAATATCATGTTCATAGTCCAATCCTTTTAAAATAGTTGTTGTTTTGGAAACTTGTACTGAGATATAGATTCATCTACAGGGATAAACTTTCTGTGTTCGGCTCGTAGCAAAGAGCCTTTTCATAAGAATGAGCTGACTCTGGTTTATGGTTGATTCTACCACTATACTGCTATCTTCAGTTTATTCTGCTTCAGCTTATGTAAATGTTATTTTCATGGTCAAATGCTGAATTTTGGTGTTTGATCCAATAATTTTTTATTTTAGTTTATTACTCGTTGAGACAAAGCAACAAAAATAAAGATAATCCAAATACAACTGAGCAAGACCAAAAAAGATAAAAACGTTCATATGAATCCTTAATTTTTTTACATTCGGCTTTAGCAAACCAACACAAAAACAAAAAACAAATAATCAAAACTCAAATAAAGTAAGGCTGATTCATCCTCACATCTACCTGCCAGGAGACTATCCATATCCATCACAAGACAATGGAAAACCCTAAAACACACATTTCACAAATGGACTTTAACATATTAAAAATATTTAATTTTTTTTTGTTTTTAATATCATTGATTAAATAATGATTCTTAAGGTTATGAATGTCAAACTGGGAAGCTGGTCAGAGTAAATCCACTGGGGAGGGATGTCATCTGTGGGCTGAAAACGTCTCTGTTTTGCTATTATCATGGTATGTCCCGCTAACATTAAATGCTAATGATCTTCACCAACAGATGATCTTCTTCAAGCCACAGCATGTTAGAATGAGTTATTAATGTGAAAATGTCAACATCTTACTGTCACGGTGGCGTGGAGGTGTAGACCCGCATGCAGGAACAAAAGCCAGAGATGTAGAGTCAGGACTAAACCCATGCACACAAAAACAATGGACCAGATACTGGGAACAGAAACCAAGGGGTATAAATACTGAAACAGAACAAGACACAGGTGAAATGGATGAAACTAATGAGGCCGTGTGAATTTAACTAATAGGAACAAAGGCTGCAGAGGAAGCAAGGCAAGGGAACTAAACAGAGAAAAACTACAAACTAAAACAGGAAACCAGAGCTAAGACACAAAACACACATAATGACACTTACATAAGTTCCCGTCAGGTGATGAGGTACACAACGATACATAATTCTGTTTATTGATGCCGTTAAGTTACAAGTTTCCCTCCATTTATATGGTACAAAGCTACTGCTAATAGCCGCAAATAGCACCTTGACAAATCAGCTGAAATAAATGAAGAAACAAAAAGAAAATCATTGGGAAAATACGTCTGAAAGAAGCTCACGATGGCCTGTTAGTACAACTTCTGTGAAGAGTAACAGCAACAGAAAACTGTTGCAACGGAGCTTTTCTGCAGGCTAACTAACAAATTAGCATCTCTGCTGTTTTATACAGCATTAACAGTAAATGATCCGATTCAAATGGAAGGATAAAGTAGCTGCTGGACTACCTACCCTGTTACATAATGCCAAAATAAACTTCACTGTTAGACTGAATGAACTCACCTGTCCAGCAGAAACCTGCAGCCTCCACCTCAGTTCTGAAGTCCATCATGAACTGTCTCCATCTGATAAACGCCACACCCATGTTGACTCTCCTTTTCTCCTGGTTATTTCTTTTTCTTATCTTGGCTATGTTTTCCTTTCGCGGGGTAAGGAAGGAGTATGGACTGTCCTCCATTTCGATGGAAAATGGCAAATTGAATGATCCACTGTCAGTTTTTACGTGTTCACGAGATTCATAGCTAAAACGTGTAATCCTAACACATTTGTCCCCTTTTCGCTACACTACCTTCTGTTGGGTGCGACGCCACCTACATCTTCATAAATAACTCATTGTAAGCTATGAGAACACTTTAATTTGGATGTAATTGTGATTTGACTTTGGTAAAATATGTATTTATGAAAGCAATACTTGATTTTTGCTGTAAAAAAAAACAAAAACTCAATTAGTTACACACTGTACCTTTAATGTCCTCCTTTCACTCACCTTCTCTGCGGAGTCAAGGGAGTAGTCCAGGACAAAACCAGCCCTTCTGACCAGCCTGTTCAGTGTCTTCCTATGCAGACCACTGCTTAGAACTTTACACCATCCAGTGAGTTTAGAAAGGATGGACGGCACCATCTTGGCAGTGTCACGAGTGCCGTCTGTCCCAGAAAATACAGAAATGGGTGAAGAGGTAGTGCTGAGCGGGGGCCTGTGAGCGTTGGGGGGAAGATTGACATCAATCAAACTCTAGCCTGTCGGTAGCTAAGAGCTAACTTGGCAAATCTGAAGCTAATGGGCGCTAACGGGAGCTAATGGGAGCTAACCAGCTAACGGCGGTAGGCTGGCTTAAACTGTTAGCCGGCTAAAACCCACGATTGTTCGATGTTGTGCCTTCTTGCAGTGGGATATTTGTTACCTGTCAATGAAAAGGACACGTCCCTAATTATGTCAAATTTTTAAATGAAACTGATTATTAAGCGACGGGTTATGAAAAAAATTCACTCCCCCCCCCCACACAGCTGTCATGAAGATAAACCTGACTTATTAAAACTAAAATATTAAACTTGGGACTCTATGGGGATTTGCTTTGTGGATGAGGGGGGAACTGCAATTTTTGGCACTCCTACAGAGGCTTCACTTTTAACCGCCGGAGGTTGCAGCTTGGTGACAACCTTCTGGTACTCCTATTTGTCCCCCTCTGACACACAACCTTATTGGCGGTGCCATTGGAGAACTTCTGGAGATGACATTCTCAAAGTTGTAACCTACAGTCTGAAGTGTACTGAGTGAAGAGGAAGGGGGAAAATACTGCTCCCAGTGCTGCAGACCACCATATCAGACAGACAAACAGCAGTTTCAAACTTTCATCATTCTTTTGTAGTGTAGCGAAATTACTTTGGAATATCCAACTAAGCAGCGTTGGCATTGCAATGTCCTTAGCCCTTTAGTGCAACACTTACTCAGATCACTGTTGAGCTCTGGCAGAGACACACTGGCTTTTGCCTTGGTTCGAGTGATGAACATGTAATACTCACAATGACTTTTGCTCTGTCATCAACGTCTGTTTACAGTCATTCTTTCTCCTGCAATAAGACTACCAATACAGGCACATCCGATCCCAGAATAGCATCTATGGGCAAATTTTCCACAACCCCCTAGGTTAGGAAACAAGGTTGTTTATTAATGTTACCAGTTAACACAGGAAATGGATCCATTTTCCCTTGAAGACACTGCTTGTCTGCTGTAATGCACTTAGCCTGGAGGCACTGGAAGCAATGAATTGACCAGTATCCAACTTAGCAGTTATAAGCTGACCATTGACTGTCCCCAGAGAGTTCAGTCTCAGCCTGGCAGGGGATAGCATGCGCCTGTGAATTTAGCTTTGTGTATGGGAAACTAGGAAGCTATATGACCTGGTTGTTGGCTATAAAGCCAAAGTTCTTACCAGATCGCCATTGATCTGGGAATAGGTTGGTGGTACCTGGAAGGTCCTTGTTTTTCTCCAGTTTTGCAGGCCTTGGTAGGGGAGTTATGCTGGTGGAGTGTGTGGCTGGTCCTCCCCTCCAGGCACTGAGGTTTTGTGGTGCTAATTTGGCTACTTCAAGCCTCTGTGATGGTTTGTAAAATCCGTACCCACCCTTTATGTGGCAGCGTGGATCTTTAGATTTAACTGAAAAATGCAGGTGCCCATGTTGGTGTGATGTTATGTTGTTACAGCTGGGAAAATGGCAGCACAGAAAGCAGATAGCAAACAGGTAATCAGACAGAGATATTAACAAAAACTAAAAGATTGTGGAGAGTCTCTATCAGGGTTTGTGGAAAGCGAGTATGGATGTGACGAAATGCTTTTGTCCCAATTCGATTCAGATTTTTTTGGGCGCTGATTCAATTTTAAATTGCAATTTCTTACAATTCCTCGATATTGCTGATTTTTGTAGACTAAAAACAAATAAAAAAAGTGTACAAAACTTTTTTTGCTTGTCATTTTTGTTGATTTCAAAGGGGAAAAAACAACACAGTAGCCAGGCCATCCTTCTGCTGCTATAATGCCCAAGAATACAAGTAAAATAATCAATAAAACCAACAAAATGACAAAAAAATGATAATGGATTATTTATATTTATTTTTTTAAAAATTATTAAATTTTCATTAAATTTATTAATATTAAATTTTTTAACAATACAATTGATTTTAAAATTGGGAAGCAAAAAAATCCTAATTATGGATTTTTCAATTCGATTTTCCCACCCCTAAAAGCAAGGACTCAGTTGCAGGACAGGAAGGCAGGAGGCAGAAGAAAGGCAGGAACAAAGTTTAATCCAGATAATATCCGTCACGGCACAGACACTAAACTGAAGACTGGATGGAAAAACACAACAGGACGATCTGACAAAGGAATCTGAGAACAAATGAGTACAAATATACAAAGGGGCTGCTAAGGAACAGGTGACGTAAATGAAGAAATCCAACCAGGTGAGCTGAACAGGAAGTGAAACAGGAAACAAAACACAAGGGAGCTAAACAGAAAAACAACATAAAACAGGAAACAAAAACAAAAGACAAGACAAAAACCCCAAACCATGGCAAGTCTGGGTCGAGTGTCAAATATGTTGAGTGTGAGTCCAAATTAAGTGTGAAGTTACAGGAAATTTGACTTAAATGCTTCTTCTACAAGTCCTACATTCAAGTCCCCATCTTTGGAATATGATGCTACTGCACCAAGACTGTTTATCTTTGTTAAATGATAAAGATCAGAACTAAATGATGATGAACAATCTGCTTTTCAACACTAAATACACCTAAACACACTTCATGCAGCCATGTTGATTTCATCAGGGCTTTTCATCAAGTCTTTGACCTCAAGTCAGATCACCACCATCAGATTTTTATGAGATTACAGGCTAATTTAACAAAACAAAGCTTTTATCATCTGACAATCAAGTTATCATCTGTTTCACTGGGACTGTAACACGCTGTAGGCTGAAATGAAGAAAGAAAGCCAGTTTCCATGGATGGTGAGGGTGAGATAACAATGAAAAGGTGCCTCCTTCATCATCATGAAACCTGAGGATCCATCACAGTCGGCGCAGGTTTACAGGCTGGTTTTCCAAAGAAAATATGAGTGAATCAGGCTGAGCGGGGTCGGTGTTCCCCTCTCCTCCGTCAGTGGGATATGGTGCAGCTTATGGCTGGAGTAGAACAGAACAGAGTTGTTTATGTTCAGACTCTGCAGATGTGACATTTACTAAGCCCTCTGAAACAAACAGAGTTGACTTTAATGATCTCTGATGATGATTTAAAACATTGCCTTCTTGGCCTCTTTGTGCTTCCATAGCAGATTGTTGCTGATCCTGCACCACAAAGTGAATCCACGTCTGTTCAGTTAATCATGTCTTTGAGAACTCCTGACCACCTGCTTCCGGATGATTCCTCCTCATCTTTCCTTCATCACTGCATCACACCAAACATTTCAATCCAATGCGAGTCGCTCTGATTGTCCAGTTATGATGTAAATATAAAATTTACTTAAAAAAAAAAAAAAAATTTAAAAAAAAAATCCTCTTTTAGAAAATTCACTAGAAACTTACCTGTTGAGCCTCAGTTGTGTTCATATGCAGTCATTCTGTTAGACTGTCCCAGTATCCGTGTTCCTCTGGATGCTCAGCCAGACATGCTTGGGATGGAGTTGGGAATGTCTGGAAAACTTTAGGAGAGACTTCCTTCTACATCAGGAACATTTGATCAGATCATTTTGATTTCTGATCAATGTCTGTAAGCTCAAGTACCACATTATGTATCAGCTTGAGTTCCACAACCTAATACATCTTTGAAGAGATAATAAGCAGATGAACAAGTGAAAATTAATCAGTTTGTTGAGTTTCATTCAGTTTGACTGTGTTTCAGCTCATTGGGAGATCCTCTTGTTTGTTTGAGTTTGTTGACTTTGTTCAGCAGAACTTTGTAGTTGTTCAGTCGTATCAGCTGAATGTAGTCTGGTTTCTTCAGACTCAGTGCTCTGCAGCGTATAAATGTAGCTATATGGCGACGTAGTGACACAAGAGAAGATAAAAATCCTCATTCTGTCTAATTCTGTGTTATCACAGAGTAAGAATTTGAAACCAGTTAGTTTGGTGTCAGATGTTTAGCCGTCTAACGCTGAACTGATTCCTTCATGTGTGTGTTCCTGTTGGGACAAGTTGCATTTTTATTGTGTGTACATTTAATAATGATAATTCATTAATATGTTTACAAGCAGAACACATCTTGGCACAGCTGTGAGCAATGAAAGTTTAGTGAAGGGTACTTGTATGAGTTTATTATTATAAAATTAGCATTCTGGGGATGTTATCACACCCCAAATCGCATGAAAGTTTGGGTAAAATTAAAATGATTGTCTACGCGGTTCTGTAAACATTCAAATTTTTTTTTTCATTTGGAACCAAAAATGAAAAGAAGGTACACGTATAACCTGAAAGTGTTTTCTTTTTCCCTCTTCAGCACCATCAGACAACAGCTATATCAACTGGGAAGCACTTCCACCTTAACCCTTCAAAATAAAACACGAGAGCTTTACATTGTTCATTAAACTTAAATATTTGAAGCACTTTTACATCACATGTTTAGTCTGTATAAATGTTATTTTACTACTTTTAAAAACTTTAAATTGGTCTTAAAACAAAACAAAGCTAAGATTTATTTTTCTGTCTTTACACTTTACTTACTAAGTCCTTGAAATCTGATTACCATTTATTGTAGAAAGTCAAAAGATGTTTTAACCAGGTTTTAACCAGCTGCAACTTAGAGAAGGTCCTTTCATTGGTGCAGTTTAGGTAGATGAGACATATATTCAAAAGTGCATCTACAGAAAGATAAGAATAATACTCAATTTCATATTTTAATCTTTCTACTTACATAGACCGACAGTAGATTTTTATCACATCAGGTCAGATTTGCACAATTCAGCCCTCCACCGGCCCCTTCCCCACACTCACAGAGTGCTGGTATAGTCAGGAAGCAAGAAAAAAGGCCTTGACTGAATTAATTGAATTTTTTTTTTTCCCTGTTAATATGATACTATTAGTTTATTGAATGCTTTTATCAATAACATTGATTAAAAAAAAAAAAGATAAAAATAGAATTTTAGATTTTAAAAATAAAACAGATATAAACTACAGTGCTATAGAGGATTATTGACATTTATTAAATAAAAAATATTTGAAATATAATGGTAATTTGTTGAATATAATAAAATATAATGTTCATTATGCTGCAAAACAAAAAGGATGAGCTTGATGACATCTGATTGGCTGCCATAATCATGTGACACAGAAGGACTCGACTGTAGCTGGATGTTTTTATGAGGGTCTGCCTGCAGACCTCCACTGTGGGCACAGTTCCAGTGCAGGCTTCACTCTGCAAAAAAACTTTCCTGCATCCATCCCCTCCCTCACCCAACACCACCTGGGAGGCGATTAGTCAGTGAAGAAGAAGGTTTGTCAACTGCTTATAAAACACAAACAGAAGAAGAAAATGACAAAGATAAACATTTGACGTTGTGTTGAAGTGTAAAGTTGTCACCCAAATTTAAGAAAGGTATACTTTAATTTATAATGTGATAGTTTTATTGGAAAAAAAAACATGAAAATGTAAGTTTAACATTTTCACAATTTAACTTATCCCATTGAAAAGTCCCTTTTTTTTCTTTTGGTGACCCCACTATGGTCACTGAACACAAACAAAAGACAACAAAATAACAATAATAATAATAATAATAATAATAATAATAATAATATTGATCCAACTTATTTTGAAAATTCTGTGTATCTTCCTCCTTTATGGAGGAACTGTCTGAGAGCGGAGCTTCATCCAGAACCATCCTCACAGTAGACTGTCTTTATTTTATAGTCTAAAACTCTCCAAAGTGAAAATAAATGACATGTTGTGTATCATCAGCGTGGTATCTCAATACTGCAATTAGACTGGTTGATTGATCAAAGTATCAACTACAGTTTTCAATTATCCAGTTGTCTTTCTAGCACATATGGCATGCTACTATTGGGTGTTTTGGTTTTATAGATATCTTAGGTTGTATTGTAATTACTGCAGTAATGTTTCATTTCATGTAAAAGAAAAAACCCAAAGGAACAAAAATAACATTAATTTCATCACGTTTCCCTGCTTAACTCTTGAATATGCTCCTGCATATGTACATGAATGAAAGATGATGTGAAATATAAAGGAAACAACACACTGATGATGGTGCATTATGTAGATCAGAATGATGCCAAACCAACATCAACAATCATATTTCCCAGAATAGTGTCGGCCTGTCTGCAGAACAATCAGCTGCTGTTGGAACGTATTCACCAAGTTTCCTCCCTTTCTTGCAGCACCTGACTGGGTCTCTGTTAGCTGTGGCCTTCCTGACATCCTTCGGGAGCTCCATGCTCTACGGGTACAACCTGGCTGTCGTCAACTCCCCGGCTGTAGTAAGACACTCACACACTTTCTGACACCATTAAAACCAGCTGATTTATGGAGCACATGTTCAGTTAACTACATTTGACCGGCATGTTTACTAATGATAGTCTACTCCTGAATTGGACCAAGTGAAAAGAATTTAAAAAGTACACTATAATGAGAAAGATATTACTATGGGATTTATATAGAAAAATTAAAAATCTCTACTAAATAGATGTTCATTCTGGATAGCTGGTTTGATAGCTATATCTATGTTTACATCTATATATTTTTCATTATCTACATCTACATCTATTTCTACAGCTACATCTATGTTTATATCTACATCTAAATCTATTTCAATATCTACATCTATATCTATTTCTATGTCTACATCTATATCTACACCTGCATCTATTTCTATATCTACATCTATATCAACATCTACATCTATTTCTAAATCTACATCTATGTTTATATCTACATCTAAATCTATTTCAATATCTACATTTATGTCTGTTGCTACATCTATATGTATTTCTATGCCTACATCTATACCTACACCTGCATCTATTTCTATATCTACATCTACATTTATAACTACATCTACATCTTTATCCACATCTACATCTATTTCTACAGCCACATCTATGCCTAGATCTACATCTATATCTGTTTCTGTATCTACATTAATATCTGTATCTATATCTAAATCTATTTTTATGTCTACATCTATATCCGCATCTATATCTATTTCTATATCTACATCTTTATCTACATCTACATCTATTTCTACTGCCACATTTATGTTTAGATCTACATCTATATCTATTTCTGTATCTACATTTATATCTATTTCTACATCTATAACTATTTCTTTATCTATATCTGCATCTACATCTACATCTATATCTATGTCTACATCTACATCTATATCTATATCTATATCTATATCTGTATCTATATCTATATCGACATCTATTTCTATATCTATATTTACAACTATATCTACATCTATATCTATATCTGCACCTTCATCTATATCTATATCTACATCTATATCTATATTTACAACTATATCTACATCTACATCTATATCTATATCTGTATCTATATCTATATCTACATCTGTTTCTATATCTATATTTACAACTATATCTACATCTATATCTATATCTGCACCTTCATCTATATCTATATCTACATCTATATCTATATTTACAACTATATCTACATCTACATCTATATCTATATCTGTATCTATATTTACAACTATATCTACATCTATATCTATATCTACATCTATATCTATATTTACAACTATATCTACATCTACATCTATATCTATATCTGTATCTATATCTACATCTGTTTCTATATCTATATTTACAACTATATCTACATCTATATCTATATCTGCACCTTCATCTATTTCTATATCTACATCTATATCTGTACCTTCATCTATATCTATATCAATGTCAATATCTATTTTGACATTTACATCTATATCTACATCTATATCTACATCTGTATCTATATCTACATCTTTATCTACATCTACATCTATATAAGACAAAGAGAAAGAAAGAGAGATACATAAACAGATGTGATTAAAACAGTTCACAGCTTAATTAAATTGTTCTGCAAATTAATGTCTTATGACTATTTAGCCTCTTTAATCAATAAATAAATGACCTGAATTTCCATCAAAATATGAGGAGTTATGTTTGGTAGAGTAGAACCCAGCAATTATTCCATACAATACAAATCAGACTTGTCTTTACCATGTAAACAGACACAAATCCAACAAATCAGGTGTGTATCGTTCTGGAAATTAAATCTTTTATATCTAAAGAAACCAAAGTAGGTTTGTTGTATAATAATGTTTATTGGAGGCTGTAGATGCTGCCATTGCAATGTCATGACGTTTGCAGTTCGGTTTAGATCAGGTCTATACACTGTAGCAAGTTTTCAATGTTTCCCTGCTCCAAAACCGCTGACTCAACGATGCAGTGCTGGTTGGTCTCTTCTGGAGGAGGTCTTTCCTTCCTGTTCTAAGGGATTTTTCTCTTTTCCACTTTTGTCGCCAACTGACCCGCAGCTCGAGAAGGGGATTGAATCAAAATTAGTATTTGATGGAGTCTGTTGGTTTTCTGACTTACCTTGACTGGTATTTGTTATGACCTGGCTGGTATGAATACTGGTTAGATGACAATGAACTGCCTTAAGTTTTCAATAAAGTGCCTGAGATTACATACAATTGGCACTTTAAATATTGAATTGAATTAAATTAAATTAAATTAAATTAAATTGAATTGAATTGAATTGAATTGAACTGAACTGAACTGAACTGAATTGAATTGAATTGAATTGAATTGAATTGGATTGGATTGGATAGGACTGGACTGGACTGGACTGGACTGGATTGGATTGGATTGGATTGGATTGGATTGGATTGGAGCAGGAAATCATTGAAACCTTGCAGGACTGTAGCCCTTGTATGACTGAACTGGGTCTGGATAAATATAACCAGTCTGGGACATTTCATAGTCACTGGTTGTGTTTCCTGTCACATGATGTGGTCCTGCTGGGACAAAATAGTTGCTTAACAACCATATCATCTCACATTTGTGAAACCATAGTAACATTATCTATTATTTATCTGGACAAATTAAATTTCTTATGAGACTGAGCTGCAATTATGTCACATTTTACCAATAACAACTTAGGATCAAATTACTGACACAAACACAGCATTCCCATCTCTTATCAAGTAAGGCAACCGTTTCTGATTGGACAAAGCAAACCATGATATTAGTCTTTGTTTATATACTGGAAACTTCCATCCACCATCCACTTTTCATGCGCAGTTAAAGAATAAGTGATTCAGGCTAAAAGAACTTCACAACTTGCCTTGAAATACCATTAAATATAACTTTGTGTGGACACATTCTTCTCTGAGTCTCTGTAGGAAGCCATCCAGGGAGTTTATTAAAGGCAAATTCTACATGCTGAAATGATGATAATAAATATTAATGTTTCAGGTTTATCACCAACAGGAGAAAGAATTTAGTTTTCTGTGTACGACGTCTGCTTTACAGACTAAATACAGAAATAAAATCAATGCTCCGGCTGAATGTTTCTTCTTGTTCTTTCTAATTTCGTTGCTCACGGTACTAAAATATTTCGGCTACTCTTTTTGCTGTAATGATTGTTCAGATTATTTCCTTTTTTTCTAATTTAGGAGAACCGATCCTGATCCAGCATCTCATGGCTCAGTCTCTGTGGTAAAATAAATAAAAAAAACCAGGTTTGATTAGACGGTGCTGAAAAAGTCACAGTGAAAAAGGACAAACTGTTTATTGGTCTCGTGAAACCACGACATTTCAACCACATGATGCACAAAGACAACGTTTCCTTTCTAATCAAAGAGGAATGCTCTGATTGGCTCGCTGTCGGTTCAGACTGAGGACTTTAGACCGAGCTCACGTTAACAATTATCAGTGAGGGAAACTTCTGGTAACATCATCCCATTTCCCAAGTCACATGATATGAACATGATAGAGCAGATGGAATTTGAACATTGTTTCAGGCCCCATCTTCTCTCTTAAACCTTCTCAAACACCTAAAGGACTTCCTCCCCCCTCGTTCAGCATTCCCGTCAAGTTTCTGGTGATCCAGGACTTATAGGAGGGGTTATGGCAGGGAAACGCCTCGCTGTTCCAGCAGAGATGATGCTCTGAAGAGAAACCTGATTATTCTTTATAACACATAGTCATGTTTTCCCGACATGTTTAAGCTTTCCAAATGTTTGAGTTAAACATATCCGTGGCTTTTTATTCATAACATGCTTTTGATTCACAGTTGCTTGGAGATTCAGTTAAAATGTCCAGAGATAACCCCATCAGCACTGATGGGAAATGGTTTCAGTCATTTAAAATAAAATCCCAGAATCCAAATCAAGCAACTGAAACTGTCTTATTTCTAATCTCTCTCTTCTGAACAGTACATAAAGGAATTCTACAACAAGACAGCATTGAGTCGTAATGGAACAGGCCTCAGCAGCGAAACATTGACTCTAATGTACTCTCTGACGGTGTCCGTCTTCGCCATTGGAGGTCTAATGGGTTCTCTCATAGTGGGAATTCTGGTCACTCGCTTTGGCAGGTGAGGAATTTATTTTTCAAACTGTTTCAAATGCTCAGATGAAGCATGTTCTCAGTGTGAAGTATGATGTTATACTGAATATTTGTGTATTTAATTCTGTAAAGTTTACGATAATAAGAATAGGGAATACGGAATAGGGATGACGTGGAACAGGAAGCGGTATTAATAATCCAGATGAGAGTCTCCTTGAAGATTTGCATCGCACGCACACAGGACAGGCACTTACAAACTCCTTGATGTCAGACATCAGAGTGGGCCACCAGAATTGTTCCTAAACAACAAAACTAGTTCGACTAACACCTGGGTGACATGAAAATCTAGAAAAGTGGCACCAGTTAATGACTTTGGACCGCAAATGGTCTGGCACATACAGCTTCACAGGAGGACAGGAAGAAGGAGCTGGAGCATGTGATTGCAGAACTTCTCTCTCAATATCCATGCGTGTTGCACAGAGTTGTACGGAGTGTGGCAGAATGTAATCAGGAGTGTCAGAGTCAGGGGGTTCAAACTGTCTGGATACAGCATCTGCTTTAAGTTTCTTAGAACCAGGAATATAAGAAAGGTGGAAACGAAAACGGTAAAAAAAAAAAAAAGAAAAAGCCCATCGTGCCTATCTGGGATTAAGTTGTTTTGCTGTTTTTGAGGTACTCCAGGTTCTTATGATCAGACAGTACTGGAAACGGTTGTTTAGTACCCTCCAGCCAATGACGCCACTCTTCTAGTGCCAGTTTTACAGCCAATAGTTCTCTATCCCCTATGCTGTAGTTATGTTCAGCGAGGGAAAAGCAGCGAGAAAAGAAGGCACAGGGATGAAGCTTGTCATCTTCTCTGGCCCGTTGGGAGAGAACAGCCCCTACACCCTGGTCAGAGGCATCAACCCCCAGGATAAACTGACGGTTGGGATCAGGCAGAGTAAGGATGGGAGCAGATGAGAATTTGTCCTTAAGTTGTGGAAAAGCTACTTCAGCTTCGGTTGTCCAGGCGAACTTGACCTTACTGGAAGTGAGGTAATGTAAAGGACTGGCAACAGTGCTGTAGTTCTGTATGAAACGTCTGTAAAAATTAGCAAACCCAAGGAAGCGTTGTAGAGCTTTGCGATTCTCTGGGACAGGCCAGTTCCTGACTGCATCCACTTAGGAGGAATCCATTTCGAGTTGACCGGCAGATAAGCTGAGACCCTAAAAGGAAACTGTGTGGGAACGAAACTGACTATTCTCTGCTTTTACAAACAAGTGGTTCTGGAGCAAGCGTTGAAGTACCTTCTGAACGGGTTCTACATGTTCAGCCTCAGACTTGGAAAAAAACAAAATATCATCCAGGTAGACGAAAACAAATTTATTCAACATGTCCCCAAGTACGTCATTGATAAAGTTCTGAAAAACGGCAGGAGCGTTGGTAAGACCGAATGGCATGACCAGATACTCGTAGTGTCCAACGGGTGTATCGTGTGCCGTCTTCCACTCGTTCCCTTCTCTGATACGGATCAGATGATAGGCATTACGTAGATCGAGCTTGGTGAAAATAGTTGCCCCTTGGAGGAGTTCAAATGCGGAAGACATAGTGGGTAACGATTCTTAATAGTGATTTGGTTAAGACCACGAAAATCTATACAGGGGCGTAAACCTTCATCCTTCTTGCCGACAAAAAAGAATCCAGCACCAGCAGGAGAAGAAGATGGGCGGATGAGTCCTGCAGCCTGAGCTTCATCTAAGTATTTCTGCATGGCTGGAAAAGGAATAAATAAATGTATTCTAAGTGTAATCTGTTTTGCCATGGGCCAGATATGGAATTTGTCCTCTTAGAAATGAAAAGTTCACTTGAAAAATGGGCCCCACCCTGTTACATTCATATGTTACTGGAGGTAGACTGCACTCAGCCTGCTGATCTCTTGTGCCAGAGGTGGATGACAGCACCAGTCCAGCAGTCCGTGCAGCCACATCGGGTTCTGATAGCATTTCTCATAGCTCATCACTAACGTTAGGAACCATGTCAGCATTTTAGTTGCATGTGATGTTCTACACATCTTTGGAATGTGTGTTTTTCTGCTCATTCAGGGACTTCCTGTTGTTTGTATTTATGTCTGCGTTTTCAGGAAGGGCACAGTGATAAACACAACGGTGCTGGTCTTTATCGCTGGCTCTCTTATGGGCTTCAGTAGAATTTGTGGCTCGCCGGAGATGGTCATCCTTGGGCGCCTCATCACTGGAATCCACTCAGGTATGAACATACTGTTGTGCATTGTTGTGGTTTCTACACTGCTTGTCTAAATTCAAGAACACACTGGTCCTGGTCCAGTTTAGGAAAGTTTTCTAACTGATTTTATGTGAAGTTGTGATTTTACTGTTATGATGTTATGATGTTTACCTTTCCCAGTATAGCATCAGCAAGATATAAGTGGTCGCCCACTAAGTCACTGGGTTATTTTACAGATTCTGCTTCTGCATTTTAGCCTCCTGTTTGTTGAATAAGTAACAACACAGTGCAATGTTTCATGCCTTTTGGTTCATACGAGCTTCTGTCCCCCAGATCCCTTTTCTACATCCTGAAGATTAAACCCTTAGAATTAAATATTATATACGTGCCTGTTCCAGTTCAATCACAACTCTGTTCACTTAAATTTTCTCCAACGTTTTCCTGATAAATGATGTTTATATGGAACATTCATGGTAAATGAGCGACTGTTTTCCTCTCTGTTTCTGTTCCTGCAGGTATATCTCTTAGTGTAGTACCGATGTACCTGGGTGAGATTGCACCAAAGAACTTGAGAGGGTTCCTGGGTCTAGTTCCAAGCATCTTCATTGGCACTGGAGTCTTTGCTGCTCAAGTTCTCGGCCTCCATGAGCTTCTAGGAAAGGTATTCAGACACTGTTTTCTGAAACCAGCCAGTGTGTGAGGCAGACTGCAGTGAATACATGCAAGCCATAAAATATAACCTTTGCAGCTGTATTCATAAAAATAGAATAATTTGGCTGCACTGTGGTTCTAATGGAGATCATTCTTCCTGGTCCTGGTTCTGATGGAGATATTTATTCTTGGTCCTGGTTCTGATGGAGGTTTTTATTCTTGGTCCTGGTTCTGGTGGAGATATTTATTCTTGGTACTGGTTCTGATGGAGGTTTTTATTCTTGGTCTTAGTTCTGATGGAGGTTTTTATTCTTGGTCTTAGTTCTGATGGAGGTTTTTATTCTTGGTCCTGGTTCTGATGGAGGTTTTTATTCTTGGTCCTGGTTCTGATGGAGGTTTTTATTCTTGGTCCTAGTTCTGATGGAGGTTTTTATTCTTGGTCCTGGTTCTGATGGAGGTTTTTATTCTTGGTCCTAGTTCTGATGGAGGTTTTTATTCTTGGTCCTAGTCCTGATGGAGGTTTTTATTCTTGGTACTGGTTCTGATGGAGGTATTTCTTCCTGGTACTGGTTCTGATGGCGGTTTTCCTCTCTAACCTGCTTGTTGTTAAACTTAGTGCTCTGCATATTTAAAGCAAAAATCCAGAAAAAGCAAAAAAACGGTAATAGCAGGTTCCTCTTACATCTATAAACAAATAAAAACATCTTATGGACATGTTCATGTATGATATGTCAGCTTTTAGTTTCCCAGCTTGGCTGAGGATGTATTAACACCCCTTGTTAATGACACACAGCAGTATTGAGAGCACAAGGTCTTTATTGTATTAGTTTTGCTTACAAATATGGCCTTGAGACATAATCCATTTATAAAACTGTTCCTATTTGGCCTATTTGAACTTTTGAGTCGTGTCAGAATGTGTTTATTTTATATGTCTGGCTTTTCTTTGGCTCACTCCAGAAACAATCCTCTCATGAGGAATAAATTCCCAATCGGTGCATAACTGGACACGTTACTGTGCAACATGATGGTGCAAAATGCTCTCAGAGTGGCAAAAACTTTTACTTCAATAAAAAAAAAAAAAAACCATACTATTGAGAAATAATATGACTTCAGTATGTAGAATTTTTCCCAGCAACTCAAGTATGACTTCTTCAACCTGAGACCGTTACCGCTACTCCTCATTGGCTCTTTCAGGAGGAGCACTGGCCCCTCTTCCTATCTGTGGTGGTGATACCTACATTCATCCAGCTGATGTTGTTGCCATGGTTTCCAGAGAGCCCTAGGTACCTGCTGATTGAAAAACACAACGTCCATGCAACAATCACAGGTCTGTGCTGTCACACTCCCACTCATTACTTGGACAACAACAATGACAACTGAATGACACACAAGAAGACAGAACAGAAATACGTTCAGCAGAAATCATGAAACAACTAAAAAAATAACAATAGTTTTGGTAAAATGGTCATTTTTTTACACATTTTCATCCTCAACCCCTCTGTGAATTTTTGGGAGAGTCTAATGAAAAGTGCCTTCCCGACTCTCCCATCAGTTTTAAAAGATGTTCATGAAAATTTGATCAAATTTCAATAAACACCATAGCAGAAGTTAACCAGGGTGATACCTGAGTGATACCAGGGTAAATGTATGTAACCAAACGTCAAGTAGATCAAACTAAACCTGCTGTGAGACTGCATGAGATGTATTTCCTGGCTGGTCAGCAGACTTGCTGGTTTTCTGACTTTGAGTGCAACAGTTTCTACAAATCTGTGATGAGTTCTTATCATCTCACGTCTGTCTGTTTTCCTCCAGCTCTGAAGTGGTACAGAGCCAGGTGTAATATCCAGGCTGAGATTGAGGAGATGCAGGAGGAGCAGCGCTCTCTGTCGTCAGCAGAAACACTGTCCGTGTGGAATCTGCTGCTGGATGACACAGTCCGCTGGCAGGTGCTCAGTGTGGTCGTCATCAACATTGGCATGCAGCTGTCTGGTATTGATGCTGTAAGTACACTACACAAAAACAACTTTATATCAGGGGTGCCCAAAGTTGGTCCTCGAGGGCTGCTGTCCTGCAGGTTTTGGATATGTCCCTGTTCCTACACACCTGGCTCACGTTAAATTGACCAACAGCCAATGAAGTTCTGCACAGTGTCAGGTGTACTGAAACAGGGATACATCCAAAACCTGCAGGATTGTGGCCCTCAAGGAGCAAAGCTGGGCACTCCTGATTTATATGAAAGAGACAAAAACACATTTTTCATTCTCAAATTTAACAGGTCAGGATATCAACTCCTAACAATACCAATAGTATGTAGAAATATGTATGTAAAAGGGAAGTACAATCAACCACATCATTCTGTCTATGTCAAAGTTCTTCCAAAAGTTCTTCCTGGTATTTTTGGATATTTTGTATCAGACACAATGGTTTGAATGAGCTACAACTTGGCCACCCTGTGGAGAAAACTAATTTCAGCTGCCTGTATCTCATTCAATCTCGTTCTTTCAGTCGCAACCCACAGCTCATGACCATAAGTGAGGGTAGGAACATAGCCCGACTGGTAAATCAAGAGATTTGCCTTCTGGCTTAGCTCCTTCTTCACCACGATAGACCATTGCAGAGTCTGCATTATTGCAGACGCTGCACCAATCTGCCTGTCAACCCCACGCTCCATCCTTCCCTCACTTGTGAACAAGACTCAGATATTTAAACTCCTCCACTTGGGACAGGACCTAATCCCGACCCAGAGAGGAAAAATCCACCCTATTCCGGCTGAGGACCATGGTCTCAGATTTGGAGGCACCAATTCTTATCCCAGCTGCTTCACTCGGCTTCAAATTGCTCAAACTAGAGCTGGAAATCACGACCAGATGAAGCCAACAGGACCATATCATCCTTAAATAGCAGAGACCCAATCATGAGGTCACCAAACCGGCTCTCCTCAACACCTCAGTGTTACGACCCTAAGAATGAGTAACACCTAAAGAAGCGAGGAATACAACCTAAGATGAAAACAGAGTCGGGCACATTTATTCACTGTTCACAGGCAGACAATCACGGATCAAACAGACAGACAGTCATTTGCATCAGGGAGAGCAATGGCTAACATAACAAACAAAACACCCCGACCTACAAAGTAAAAGGATAAATTACCTAGCCAACAAACAAAAATGTACAATCCTACATTTAACCTATCCTACAGAAACATAAACAAGAGAAAGGGTCCCCATTTGACAAAATAAAATGGCAGCTTGCCCCTACAAGGCCAATCTAGAAAAAAAAACTAAGGAGCATCCTAAACACCACGAACCAATAATGGCACTAAGCTTACACACAACACAGACATGGTGTGAATGGAAGATGGCCAAAAGACTCAGATGTGCAGATCCTGAGGTCTTTTATAGGCCACTCCCAGACCTCATTGGCTAGAAGAGGCTGCCACACATTAGCACAATAAGGAACAACTGGGAAGGTAGTACAATGCAAAAATGAATAAAATACATTCCTGTAACACTTGGCTGTACCTTGAAATAGGTGCATAAAAGTTATGAATAGGATTAGTTATAAATGGCAGCCTTGGCGGAGTCCAACCCTCACTGGACATTAATCCGACTTACTACCGGCAATGCGGACCAAGCTCTGACACCTGTCTTACAGGGACCGGACAGCTTGTACAAGGGTGTCTGGTACCCCATACTCCTGGAGTGCCCGCCACAGGAGTCCCCGGGGGACACGGTCGAACGCCTTCTTCAAGTCCACAAAGCACATGTTGGTTGGGCAAACTCTCATGCCCCCTCCAGGACCCCCAAAGAGGGGTCCATTGTTCTGCGACTGGGATGATAACCAAACTGCTCCTCCTCAATCTGAGATGCGACTATCCGGCAGACCCTCCTCTCCAGGACCCCTGAATAGACCTTATCGGGGAGGCTGAGAGGTGTGATCCCTCCGAAGTTGGAGTACACCCTCCGGTCCCTCTTCTTGAAAAGGGGGACCATCACCCCAGTCTGCCCATCCAGAGGCACTGTCCCAGATGTCCATGCAATGCTGCAGAAGTGTATTAGCCAGGACAGCTTACAACATTCAGAGCCTTAAGAAACTTAAGGCAGATCTCATCCATCCCGAGGTCTTGCCACCAAGAAGCTTTTCAAACACCACAGTGACATCAGCCCCAGAGACAGCAGAGTCCACCCATGAGTCCCCTAACTCTGCTTCCTCATTGGAAGATGTGTTGGTAGGACTGAGGAGGTCTTCAAAGTATTCATTGCACCAACCCACAATGTGCGGAGTTGAGGTCAGCAGCTCCCCATCTCCATCGTACAAAATGTTGACGCAGCACTGTTTCCCCCTCCTGAGTGACCTGATTGTGGACCAGAATTGCCCTGAAGCCATCCAGAAGTAGTTCTCCATGGCCTTGCTGAATTCCTCCCATGCCCGAGTTTTTAGTCTTTGTGACAACTAAAGAAGCATCCAGCTTAGCCCAATGATACCCATCAGCTGCCTTCAGCTTGACAGCATCCCTCACTGCAGGTGTCCACCAATGAGTTCTGGGATTACCGCCATGACAGACACCAACGACCTTATGACCACAGCTCTGGCTCGCCACCTAAACAATAGAGGAATGGAACACAGCCCGCTCAGACTCAATGTCCTCCACCCCACTCGGGATATGGTTGAAGTTCTGCTGAAGGTGGGAGTTGAAGCTCGCTCTGACAGGGACTCTGCCAGACATTCCCAGTAGACCCTCATAACACGTTTGGGCCTGCCAGACCTGACCAGCCTCCTTTACCACAATCTAAGCCAACTCAGCACCAGGTGGCGATCAGTTGACAGTTCCTCTTCACCAGAGTGTCCAAGGCGTGTGGCCCCGGATCCGATGATACAATTACAAAGTCAATCAACAAACTGCGGCCCAGAGAGTTCTGATGCCAGATGTACACATACACACTCTTATATTCAAACATGGTGCCTTTTATGGACAATCCATGGTGAGCACAGAAGTCCATCAACAAAACACCAGTTGAGTTCAGCGACCCTTTTGTCCACAGGGGTAAACCCCAACATACAGGTACCAAGCCAGGGGCCAATGAGAATGCCCACATCCAAAGGCACCTCTCATCAGGAGCAACTCCAGAGTGGAAGAAGGTCCAGCCCTTCTCAAGGGAACTGGTTTCAGAGCCCAAGCCATGCATTGAGGTGAGTCCAATCATATCTAGCCAGAACTGCTCAACCTCCTGCACAAGCTCAGGCTCCTTCCATACCAGAGAGGTAACAATCCACGTCCTGAGAGCCAGTTTCTGGAGCGAAGAATCGGACCGCCAGGGTCCCCACGACTTGCTGCTGCCCAGCTCACCTTGCACCCGACTCCTATGGTCCCTCCCACAGATGGTGAACCCAGGGGAGGTGGGGTCCATTTAACCCCGTCGGGTTGAGCCTGACCTGGCCCCCTGGGCAAAGGCCCGACTACCAGATTCTCCCTCTCGTGCCCCACCCCCAGACCTGGCTCCAGAGGGGGGCCTCGGCAACGTGTGTCCGGGCAAGGAAACATTTTTGCCAATGGTCGTTATCATTATACGGGTCTCTCCACTCAGACAATGAGGCAAAGGTACCATCATAGTATCTTAACGACATCCTAACACGCGAGCTCTGAAAGGTGTAAAGACGTTAAGGAATCCAGCCTGATAATGAGACAGGTGGTTTTAGACAGCAGATTTGATCATTGTAACACACTTGTTCATGTTCAGTAGAAGCTGACCAAAGTATTTAATCTCATCTTTTAAAGTTTAGAGAATTATCAAAACTAAGAAAATGTTCCGTATATAATGACATCTTGATCAATCAAACATATGTTTTGTTGTTTTTTTTTAGTTCTTCATATGATTGTCATCACAATTATTACTGATTTTTTGCTACAGATCTGGTTTTATACTAATGACATCTTTGAGAACGCGGGTATTCCAGCTCCGGAGATTGAGTACACCACCGCGGGAACAGGAATCATCGAGATCATCGCTGGACTTGTTGGGGTAAACATCCAATATGAGATGAGCAATGACGTTGACATAACTGTCTGTTTCTCTTTAACTGGACTGTTTGTGGTGATCACTGGAACCAGAAGGTGCGGCTGATCTGCTCCAACAGTGAACACATTTTTTAAGATATTAAATTTAATGCTTAGAAATTACATTTTTAAAAAACAACTTTTTTTTTCTCTTTTTTTATGATAATCATTTTTAGTCATTTCATTTATAGGATATTCTAAACAGTGTAATCTTAATTACTCGGCATTTGCTCCCTAAACACAAAAATGTGGACTCTGAATCCCTCCATCCTTCCGTCCATCTATCGTCCATCCATCCATTTATACATCTGTCTATCCATCTATCCATCGATCCATCCATCCATCTGTTGTTCATCCATTCATTTTGTTTTACTGGAATCACCAGCAAAACTGGAAGTGGCAATTGACTGCTTTAAACGTTTCCATGTCAAATTTCTGACCAATCACACTCTACTGATAGGATTCAGTCAACTCTAAAATGACATGATTGAACATCTCCATATATGCTGTATTTATATTAAGTTTACATTTCTAAAACAGAAAAGTGGCAGCTCTTATTCTGTTTGAACAAAGACGTTATCAACGCCGTTACCCCTGTACCAACACTGTCAGCTGGTTTGTGTCTGACCGGGATAGCAGGATGAAGCCAACTGAACACCAGAAAAGTGGAAGTAGACAAGTTAAACACAGAAGATGTGACTAAACTGTTTTTTAATCCTAACTTTGACTCTGCCTGACTCCAGCTCTATTCTTCAAATCCAAACATTAATGATGTTAAAAGCATGTTTCCTAAAAGTTTACTCATTATTTCTTCTTTAAATGTCACTGTGAGCCATGTTTCTTCATGTGGTGTGTCTCCTGCAGTGTTTCACCATAGAGAAGCTGGGCAGGAGGCCACTTATGATTGGGGGGTTTGCAGTGATGGGCATATGCAGCGCTGGAATCACATTATCCCTCATTCTACAGGTTTGTGTTTTGTTTGTAGAGAGAGGGGGGTAAGTGGACTGCCCCTATGTAACACTTCTCCAGTCATGTTGACCGATCAGAGGGACTGTTCCCTACATGTCACATATAACCATTCACACACTCACACAGCACCTCTTAGGAATACCTACATAGGACCACCTGTTACACTCATCCATTCATCTATCCATCCACCCATCCATCCACCAATCTATCATCCATCCATCCATCCATCCATCCATCCATTCATCCATGCATCCATCCATCCATCCATTCATCCATCCACCCTTCCATCCATCCATTCATCCATCCATCCATCCATCCATCCACCATTCTATTCATCCATCTGTCCATCCAGCCATCCACCCGTCCGTCTATCCATCCATCCGTCCATCCATCCATCCATCCATCCATCCATCCATCCATCCATCCATCATTCATCCATGCATCCATCCATCCATCCATCAACCCATTCATCCACTCATCCATCCACCCATCCATCCATCCATCATTCTATTCATCCATCTGTCCATCCAGCCATCCACCCGTCCGTCTATCCATCCATCCGTCCGTCCATCCATCCATCCATCCATCCATCCATCCATTCATCCATCCACCCTTCCATCCATCCACCATTCTATTCATCCATCTGTCCATCCAGCCATCCACCCGTCCGTCTATCCATCCATCCGTCCGTCCATCCATCCATCCATCCATCCATCCATCCATCAACCCATTCATCCACTCATCCATCCACCCATCCATCATTCTATTCATCCATCTGTCCATCCAGCCATCCACCCGTCCGTCTATCCATCCATCCGTCCGTCCATCCATCCATCCATCCATCCATCCATCCATCCATCCATTCATCCATCCACCCTTCCATCCATCCATCCATCCATCCACCATTCTATTCATCCATCTGTCCATCCAGCCATCCACCCGTCCGTCTATCCATCCATCCGTCCGTCCATCCATCCATCCATCCATCCATCCACCCTTCCATCCATCCATTCATCCATCCACCCTTCCATCCATCCATCCATCCATCCATTCATCCATCCATCCATCCATCCATCCATCCATCATTCTCAGACCTACAGTCAGCTCAGGATTTTTGGTGTGAAGACAAAGTAAAAAATTATGGAAAGGAAAGATTTCAACATGTTGAAATGTTTTTTTTTTTTTTTTAAATATCTCCCCACAGACTCACATCTTGTTCATGCGTTACATCAGCGTCTGCTGTGTGGTCGGGATCATTGCTGGCTTCTGCATCGGTCCAGGCAAGTAGCTTCACTACATGTTAAAAACTGCTTCATTCACACAACACATGCTCTTCCAGCCCATTTGTCATTATGGAAGTGTATTTAATGTGGCTCAGAAACAGTGTGCCAGAACTGAACTTTCTGCTAACTTCATCCTGTAGCGAGAAACTACATCTCACATATCTAATGTCTGGAATATAATGGAGACAGTTCTATTAGTCTTTTACATTGTTGTCTTGATTCAGAATCATTTTACACCTAAAACTGAGTGAACATATAGATGGATAAATGATAGATATACACAACCTGTACAAATCAACAGATATGAATAAGGATGTTCAAAAACAATTTAACTTAAATGATGTGCAGACCCAGTTAATTAAATGAGCAGAATGAAATAACAAGTGAATATTTGTCCAATCAAACAAACCAAATCAAACATATTAATTCTGAACATTCTTGAAATGTGTCACCTGTGAGAAAAAATAGTCATGTTGTTGTTGTTACTGCAGTAACAGGAAGATCCTGTAAAGCTGAATTAAGGTTACATTTTAAAATTCAACCTGTTCAACCTAATCAAGCAGGAAATCAAGAGTTGGTCTTATTACAGTGTAATGGCTCCTCTGAACATCAAACCTCAGAAAACGTAGATCGGGGGTGGCAAACTCCAAACCTCGAGGGCCGCAGTCCTGCAGTTTCCCTGCTGCAACACACCTGACTCAAATCAGTAGCTTATCAGCTCTATTATGTCAAGCTCTGCACCAGTCTGCTGATTGAGTCTGATGTGCATCAGACTCAATCTGATGCACATCAGGGAAACTCTGAACACTTCCGGGACTGCGGCCCTTCGGGACCAGAGTTGTCCGCCCATGAGTGTAGATGAAGAATGATTGTATATAAAGATATAAAATAACTTTGAAGCAGAATTCATTGCACAAGTAGAACCAACACTAATGATAATAATACTTGCTCATAAAAGCAGAAGGATGCCGGTGAGTCTGAAATAAAAGGAGTCAAAACAAAAGAATGAGAAGCACGTTTGGAAATTCTCCATCCTCTCATTGATTCTATTCCTGATGAACTCCTGAACACAAACATATGGCTGATGTTTTTGTCTCAGAAAAATATGTAAATTAAGCTAATATATGACAACTCTGAAAGTGTTAAACTAATGACAGCAGCATGCTGTCGTTTCTAACATGTTCAGTAGAGATGTGTTGTCTGGTTTCTGACCTCATTCTATTGTTTCTGCTCTTCTTTTCTGGTTTCTGATCTTCTTCTGTGGTTTTCTTGCCTGGTTTTTGAGCTGTATTATACTTCTTACCTAAATCTGACTGCCATTTGTGTGTGAATCCAGTAGCATCTGAATGAATCACTCATCGGCTTTCTCACTGCGACAGCTGGAAGAAGAAGAAGGTGTGACGGTTTGTGGTGTGTTTGTTCTGTTTCAGCGGGCGTTCCCTTCCTCATCACGGCAGAGCTGTTTAAACAGTCCCACCGCCCTGCAGCGTACATCATCGGAGGGTCTCTGAACTGGCTGTCCAACTTCATGGTGGGCTTTGTTTTCCCCTTCCTACAGGTGAGTCCCTCTGCTCTCATTATAGGCTTTAGGTCAGGACTTAAAATTCAGATAAACCGTACACATAATTTTTCTGATAAATGATTATAATATTAACAATATCAGTAATTTTAATGAAATAAGGATCTTTTTCAGTGTATGTATTCGCTTGTAGAAAATTAATTATATTTATTCATTGTTATTCTTGTTTCCTTAAAAGTAAAATAAACATGCAACATTGCAATTTTGCTTTTGCATTTCCACACTTTCATAGGTCTGTTTTCCGGTCCCAGAGAGTTGTTTCCTGTAAGCCGACTGTTTTAATGGGACAGTTGTAAACCAGTTTTCCGAACTAAGGTGCTGGTCGGAGTAGGAAGACTCGCAGAGACCAGGATATGCTCTGATGTCAGAATAACTCAGATTACTGTCTGTGTGCAAGAAGATTTCAGATCTGTTGAACATGGTGAATATCTGAAACCCTCAGTGAAAATCTGATCTTTCTGCCCTCCTATGTCTCTCCTCCCAACCCCCTTCAACCACCAGATGTCCGCTGGCTCCTACTGCTACTTGGTCTTTGCTTCCGTTTGTGTGTCTGTGGCGGTTTATGTCTACATTGTGATTCCGGAAACCAAAAACAAGACCTTCATGGAGATAAGCCAGATGTTCTCTAAGAAGGAGGCAGTCCTGGAGACTCAGGGTCTGATCCATGTGGACAACCTGAAGCTGAAGAAGATGAATGGCTACGGTGGTGTGGAGAATGTATCACTGGAGTTTGATAGCTCCTCTTCGGTACCTTAACGGAGATTCAGGTCAAACAGAGAAGCATGGAAATGTTGGACGTGCACACCGAACGACACCTCACACCCGCTCACTGGGCTTTAGCCGGGTGAAGCTGGACTCTCCACCTTGACAACCCTCAGGTTAAACAACGCTGTATAGATGCTGGTTTTATATTTTCAGCTTCTTCTAACTTTCTGTCTCAGTCTGACGAGTCAAACAGTAAACATTTCTAGTCCAGACATCTGTTCAGATAAAACCTAAATGTGATTTTAAAAAAGCTGAATGAAAGAATCATGACGTTGTTTTCACAAAGCCATCGAAATGCACGAGAACCAGCAGCCTTGAGAGGAACGCTGCTACAGACATTTTCATTAGATTATTTAGATCATTTAACCACTTTTAACTTTCATAAAGATGTTTATAGCTGAGCTTGTGGGTCATAGTTTGATAACTGGCCCCAAGTTTTTTTGTCCAATGGTCAGATGTATGAGATCAGACTCACTTTTAGACTTTTTAGCTTCTCAACTCTCCCAACAGGGTCATCATAACTGGTTTAGGGGGATTTAAAATGGTTTTATGGCTCTTCAGTGTAAAATACTGTGTTACTTTCCATAGATTATGCAAGTGGTTCCCAAACTGGGGGACGGGCCCCCCAGGAGTGGCCCAGAGTTATCACAGGGGGGCACAGCAAGGCTCAATAAAACTTGGGAGTTTTAACACTGGACAAATTTGTAACACTACCAATGGGAAACGATGAGGAATCAACAAGAGAGACCTAAGTTCTGAAAAAAAAAATATATATATATGATGAAGCATATCTGCCCCTGCTTGACCAGGTAATGGCCAAGTACTAGTAATAATCAGTAGAGGGTAATGAAGAGACCACAGTGTGTTGTATGTATCAAAATATTATCATCTGAAATGATGAAGTATGAAGTCAAACATTTGGGGACTTTTCATCATGAACACAAAGAAAAGCCTGATGGTTACTCTAGAAATAAATAAACTACCCAACTCTCATAAATAGCAGAGTTGTTTTACTAAAGCAGCATCGTCTTGTTGAAAACTCAGCTCACCTGAAGTAGTTTGTAGAGATTCCTGGTTTAAATCGTTTCACACTAAAGCAGAAGAACGGATCATAATACAGACTTTCACACAGTTTTAACTATAGTTAACTAAAAATCAGCCACTAAACAAATGAAGCATTTCTTATCAGGCTCCTTTGGTTTGTGTGATGAGAGGGGACCTTGACATTATAGTCGTCCATGAAAAGGGGGCCCTGCAGAAAAAGTTTGGGAACCACTGGATTATGCATAGATGAATGAAATCCACACTGTCTGAACATCAGCTGCACCTTTTAGCTAAACACAAGAAGCAGAACAAGTAATAAATGCAGAAATGTCCTGAATTTAGGATGAGCTGAACTGCATGTGCCAAGTGTTAACAGATGTGGTGGAAAACCAGCTGTGTGTAGCGTGGAGTCAACTTTTAACATGCATTATTTAACTCTTGCTGTTTTCTAAACTAATTCCAGTAGCCGTGTGCATATTTTTATGATATTTTCCTGCTGTTCTTTACATGTCCACAGACTTTCGGAGAAAATGTACTCAAACATTTTTGTACAAAAAGTGTTTTATTGGAATTCATGGAAATACATACATTTTTATGAACTGTGAGAAGATGACTGGAAATTAAAGTGAGGTGATTTTGTCGATTTAGTCAGTGAATGAGCTCTGTGTTCATTTCCCCAGCAGTCCCCATCAGTACAAAAACTGGGAAAGATACTGTCCTGCTCTACCCATCCTGGGTGGCTGGTTCCCGGCGGGGCGGGTGGTTGTTGATGGTGGCCACCTGAGACCTGTGTTCTGTGGTTATGAGGGGCAGGGATTCCTGCTCCAAGATGGCAGCTGATTCCTTTCACCTCGGTGCCTCCTGGTGTGCCTCTAACCTCTGCAGGGTCACATTTGTACAATCCCATCATTCTCTGAAAACTCTTTATTCCTCATATTCTGCATAATTGTGTTATGTGTAATTCATACACCCACAGTTACTTTTGTTTTGGTTATTTGCTTGTTTCGGGTCCTTTGGTTGTTGTTGTGATACATTTCTCTCAGCTCGTTTGTCTCTTATGGGTGCTCCCAATGATTGTCCGCTTTGTTTTCACATAAAAACAAATTATGTTGTTCAAGGTGAGTCGGTGCACTAGTGCCTACTCTGGTTGGTTTTTCTAATCTTCAGCGTTAGTTTGAGGATGAAGATTTTGGAGCAAAATCTAAGAAATTAGTCCTGTTTGTTCTGGGAAATACAGACTGAGTGAATGAGGACAGACTGGGTTCCAGGGTCTTAAAGCTGGTTTTCTTTTTACCGTCATGGAAATCCGCTGGAAACAAAAGCTCCAGTTGAAGATATTTCATCTTTACAAGGTCAGCTGAGAGCTCTGCCTGCAGACCAATCATCTCTTCCATCAGAAAATAAATCATCCTTATTTAGCCTTCATGGAAACTAAAGCCATCCTCAACTTAACTTGGCCTTCATCCTTCATCTTCCTGACCACTGTCAATCCAGGTCCATTATCAGGGACATCATGGTCCATCTGGAGCAGGCAAGCCCACATCTGGTCCTTGAGATGTACTATCCTGCAACCTTTACATGCAACTCTTCTCCACCTGAATCAAACAAGTGTCTCGTTACCAGGCCTCTTCAGAGCCCAGTGACGTATGGATGAAGGAATCCACCCATTTGATTCTGATGTGTTGGAGAGATCTTGAGGACTGGACCTAGGCACCCCTGATCTGGAGCCTCAGCCTAAACCAATAGCTCCATCTACTGGTAGTCTGGTGATATTCCCCCTCTTTGTCCAATCCTTAGGTTCTGGTTATGAGTTGCAAAGAGCAAAGAGCGAGGTTTTACCAGCTCTGATTACTCTGTTTTCTCCAGTTTAGTCAACCAGTTGGACCCAGATACTCTGGTCTGTTTCCATTAAATAAAGACAAACTGTGTCAGGATATACCCAGGTATAGTCTCAGCAGCTAAACATCCAGTATTGCAGGTTAACTTGCTGTAACAGTAAAACGGTCAGAAGACGGTTGAATTAAATGAAGGAGTTTCATGGAAATACTTGCTTCAGTTTGCTCTTATTTTCCATTTATAGAAAGGATTGATGTTTTCTGAGGGTCTTCTAAGTCCTTCAAAAAGGTGCAAAATGGTTTAGTTCACATCTTCATGGGACATAAAATGGTTTAGTTCACATCTTCATGGGACATAAAATGGTTTAGTTCACATCTGCATGGGACATAAAATGGTTTAGTTCACATCTGCATGGGACATAAAATGGTTTAGTTCACATCTTCATGGGACATAAAATGGTTTAGTTCACATCTGCATGGGACATAAAATGGTTTAGTTCACATCTGCATGGGACATAAAATGGTTTAGTTCACATCTGCATGGGACATAAAATGGTTTAGTTCACATCTGCATGGGACATAAAATGGTTTAGTTCACATCTGCATGGGACATAAAATGGTTTAGTTCACATCTGCATGGGACATAAAATGGTTTAGTTCACATCTGCATGGGACATAAAATGGTTTAGTTCACATCTTCATGGGACATAAAATGGTTTAGTTCACATCTTCATGGGACATAAAATGGTTTAGTTCACATCTTCATGGGACATAAAATGGTTTAGTTCACATCTTCATGGGACATAAAATGGTTTAGTTCACATCTTCATGGGACATAAAATGGTTTAGTTCACATCTTCATGGGACATAAAATGGTTTAGTTCACATCTGCATGGGACATAAAATGGTTTAGTTCACATCTGCATGGGACATAAAATGGTTTAGTTCACATCTTCATGGGACATAAAATGGTTTAGTTCACATCTTCATGGGACATAAAATGGTTTAGTTCACATCTTCATGGGACATAAAATGGTTTAGTTCACATCTGCATGGGACATAAAATGGTTTAGTTCACATCTGCATGGGACATAAAATGGTTTAGTTCACATCTTCATGGGACATAAAATGGTTTAGTTCACATCTTCATGGGACATAAAATGGTTTAGTTCACATCTTCATGGGACATAAAATGGTTTAGTTCACATCTTCATGGGACATAAAATGGTTTAGTTCACATCTGCATGGGACATAAAATGGTTTAGTTCACATCTTCATGGGACATAAAATGGTTTAGTTCACATCTTCATGGGACATAAAATGGTTTAGTTCACATCTTCATGGGACATAAAATGGTTTAGTTCACATCTGCATGGGACATAAAATGGTTTAGTTCACATCTTCATGGGACATTTGAACTCATGTCGTTGAATTTCAAACTGTATTGTTCATTAACAAATTATCTGCCACCATTTTACAGACGGCCTAATGAACATATTTAAAAACTATGTTCTAATTATTATCTGACCAACTGTTAGTGGACAGTAGTCAAAGTTGATTCCTATTGTAAACCGTTTTATTGTGGCAACAGGATGTTTAACAATAAACACTGGGAGAAAAATAATATCAGTCAGAGAATAGCATCCATCACAGCCATACATACCATCCATTTAAATCCAGAATAAAACACAGATAACAGACAGCAGGTACAATATAAAACACAACTCCATGGACATGCACTGGAAATAGATTTTAGCACCATGTTTTGGACATATTCATAGGAACACATTTGTAACTATCACTAATGATTACGGTGTAACGTCTGTTTTTGTTCAGTGTCGGTATGTATCTTGTCCAAATAAAGAACACTTTTTTTGTTTTGTTATGTTTTTTTATCCAAATATTTCCTTTTTCATTGTGTTTGTCAACAAAAAAATATGTTTCTGTACTAAAGATATAACCAGTTTCTGTAATGAACAACATAACATGGATGATATGTTTTAAATAATATAATAACAAAGAATAAAATCAAAAAATCAAGTGCAGCCACATATTCAAAAGACCTCTCAGAGTGAGTAGTTCAGCCAGACCATAATTCTTAGTTAGTTAGTTAGTTAGTTAGTTAGTTTATTTCAGTCACGTAATACATTTACACATTAACAAAATGAAAAACAACACTGTGGCCCAAAAGGCACAGGCAGAAGAAAAGCTCATTAACATTTTACCATTACAAGTAATTAAACAGAAGAGTTTACAAGTAAAAGAAAATGCTGTAACAACTTCCAGTTACAATTACAATTTAATTTGTAGCCATATTTATCAATCAAGATGGCTGCTGCAGCTTCTCTATAGCTTCTATGCAAGCTCAACTTAATCCATTAAGAATTTTTCCAAATATTCCGCCATCGAATCAAAATCAGAAAAGCTTGAATACAAAATAACATTTTTGGAGGACTTTACACAATATTGCTGCAGTCATGATGCTGAAGAGGACAGGTTAAAAACAAACACACAATTATTATCACTATTCTCTGACCACTTTAATATTGTAGCATAAATTACATATAAAATCTCATCATCTGAAAGGGCCGGGTAGGTCTGTTCAGGCATTTCCTTCCATTGAGTCACATTGTCCCGTATTCAGGAAGTGTTATACCTAGATCCGTACACTGGAGATGCTTGGACATGTTGCACGTTTCCTTTATTGTAAGGGACACGTTTCTAAATCTGAAATGTCTACTAACTGTTTGGAAAAATTCTAAACAGTCAAATGATGAAGAGTCTGAACTGAGTAAAAAAAATACAAATAACAAAGTTGATCAAAGACAAAAGAAACATGAAAGTATTACGATTGCAATTTTGAGAAACCGTTCAGAAGTCTGATCGAGCAGAAGTCTGGAGGGGTTCTAAACTCCCAAACAGACAAGAACATTGTTTTAAACCATAGGGCACATTCACATGAACTAATGCACAAGAAATAACATTTCCATAATGAGTTACATAAATATGAATACATGTAACATGAAATACTACATTTAGTCAGACATAATATAAAATTTCCACCACACTGTTTTTACTCCGGCATCATTTCCCTCCACAGCAAAACTGCAAAGATCCCACCCTAAAGATCTGAACGAAGCATCTTTAAACATCTTTCTCTAAACTCCACAAGAACCATCCGTTTCATGCATCTGTGTGTCTGTGTGTGAGCCACTAACAGGTCCCAGTGAGAGGAGGGAGTCAGGTGGGGGCACCACAGTGATTGGACATTGGTTTGCAGGGGTGAGCTTTCGTCTGCATAGAAAGGAGCGGACAGCTTGTGCCCTGTAAAGCAGAGAATAAAGCGAATGAAGCACTAAATCTTTGCAAAACCAAAAACCTGCATGATGGAAGGGTGGATTTTCCCGTACGCCGTAGACCGACAGGGTCAGTATTGCCTTTCTACAGGTGATCATATATTTCTGCAAATGAAAATAAAGAAGAGTGAAATCTGAACATTTCTTTGTTATTCTGCTTGTTTTCAAAGTAAATCCAATTTCAGATGAAAACTAAATTTCATCACCTGATATTTCTGTAGAAATAATTTTCTAACTATCAATCAGTATCAGTTTATACATCTGATTAGACTATAAATTCTCTACAGGCATTCCTTGGGTTACACGGTTCTCGACTTATGTTGTTTCGACTTTATGACACTTGTGAAATAAATGTAAATAAAAATAGAGGAAGTTTAGAAGTTACGTGGTTCCTCCTAAGCTCTTATGATGTGTGACGCGTAGGCTGAGACGACAAATAATTTTAATTTAATTAAAATTTTAATTGAAACGTCTATTTCAACTGCCTGTACAGCTTTACCATGAATAAAAATGTATAATACGTGTATTTATATAGTTATTAAGTGATTAAGGGGGTATTTAGGTGGTATCTGTAGTTGTGTTTCATTTCTGAGGAAAGGATAATGGTTCTTGTTTCTCATAAAGCCCAATTCATTAACCAACTCCTTTATAGTAGCTGATATTTCAGTTTTAGAAGCAGTTGTATGGACCCAGCTATAGCAGTCTACTCAGCAAATGTTAAGTCGATGGAACATAACATTGGGCTTTTCATTAACAAAGCAGGTCTTTATAAAAAAGAAACTAATCTGAGTAATCAAATCAAATCAAATCAAACTTTGTTTCTTGAGCACTTTTCATGCCACGGGCAACACAAAGTGCTTTACAGGATAAAATCAAGTCATAAGGATTAAAACAAACAGTGGATAAAAAGGCATTTAAAAATAATAGACATAAGCTCTTTCCACACACTCACACACACACACACAAGGACATAGAGCAAAATATATAATGGGGGGACTGGGCCCCAGTAGAGCGCAAATCTAGCAACGCCCCTGTGATATCATGTGTGAAGATACTTTCGAACCTGTTTTTTCAGGTTGGATAGCTGAATGTTCTGATATCTTCTTTTCTTTCTTTTTATGAAATTCTTGCACAGGCTGAAAATTTGATAACGCAAACAAGTCTTGTTTTAACTTCACTTCTAAAAGCAACATTGTTAAGACAATGATTACATTATTTATATACATACTTAACCATCTCTGCACATCATTTCTTCCTGAGTTTTATCTCAAATTCCTTCCTTAACACACATCATGGTGTTCTGTATAATCTGGTTTCCTGGCTCGAGCTGAGCAAAGGAGAAACATCACTGCTTCATTTTAGTCTACAATACTAGACTGGTAATATAAACTTCTGTTGTATCTCAAAACCAATCAATAACTTTCATAATGTGCAGTCGTTCAGATTGCTTTAATGTTGAAGGAACTGTCTCAATGACCGTTTTCACAATGCATTCCAGTAAGGGGGACAGATATCTATATATATGTGTGTATATATATATATATATATATATATATATATATATATATATATATATATATATATATATATATATATATATATATATATATATATATATATATATATATAGATAGATAGATAGATAGATAGATAGATATAGATATATATCTATATATATATATAGATGATAGATACAGATATTTTTTGTGTTATTTATTTTTTTTTACATATAGCTTGATTCATATAAAAAAAGAAAAAGGTATATAAAAAGGTTTATAAAAACAGATGGTAGCAGGAAATCTATAAACTCTGGCAACAACTGCAAAACAGGCAAGACATACAAAAACAGTCTGAGTAAAAAAAAGAAAAGAAAAAAAAAGAACTGTAAAAACATGGTCAGAACAAAAAGTTTTAATGCTGTGTGAAACAAAAAACCTGTGTAAATTATTCTTGAACGTTCTTGGCAGTCAGCAAATTGTTTTATAACTATATTTATGTTCTGTTATTATTATTATTATTATTATTATTATTATTATTATTATTACTGAAATGACTTATTTCAGCCATACTGTGGTAAAATTAGGTTACAATGAAAGGATGCTACTTATTTGTGTTGGGGGGGGGGGGGGGGGGGGGGGGGGGGGGGATGCCTGCCCAAACTCACAAAACTTTATTTTAGACTGTTTTAATGTAACTGGAAAATGTTATATTCATATGAAAGTGGTCTAATACCAAATCCCAGTTTGGTTCAGTCCAGGAATAAACTGGAAACCTATAAAAGTTTGACAAATCTGAAAACCATGAATACTCCATGTCATTTTAATCCCTTTAAGATTTATTTGACATTTCTGAGATGACCCCCTCTTTATGTTTCATTTCTTTTTGGTGTAATTTTCTTTTTCCTTTAGTAAATCTACTCAAATTTCTAAAAGTTGGAATTTGCATGGCATCTAATATTTCAACTGTAGGCTATCTATTGAAATGATAATGACAGAAAAGGAAAGAAAAATCCGTCAGAAATCAACCTTATGTCTGTTATGGGCTTGGGCTTGAATTGTTTGCTTTATTACCTCGAGTTTATTTGGAAAAGGGGAAAAGGTTACGTGTAGAGGAAGTCAGAGGCAGATCAAACCCAAAGTAATCTTTGTTTCATACAAACATAGCACTTTTTCAGACTTTAAGTAAGAGGTAGAAACTGAAACTGGTAAGACGGTAATAAACACTGATAGAGTTGATAAAACTATTTGTGTCTGATTTGCAGCTGGTAGGTGCTCGTTCTGTCTGTCCACTTTCACTGTTTTCATAAAGTTTTATTGAGTATGTCTGAGTCATGTCGCAACACGGCGAAACAAAACAGAAAGAAGTTATGTCATGTTTCAGGCTGTGTCTCTTTGCTGTACAGCAAACCAAATCAAAACGAATTAATTTCACCTGGAAATCATGTTTATGTGACACATGCACACGTCATGATCAGAAAAATGCGATAAGTCTGAGATCTGGCGCATATAACACGTAACCATGGTTACTGTCTCCTGTAGTGACGAGACGTAGTTACGGTGCAAAGTTTGTTTGAGTCTTTTTAAAAAACACTGCTTCATCTCGACGTCATTAAAACGATACATAGCGTTTATTTAAATAAACTTCTCTGTCCTGTGTTGTACATGTTTAGTTTTGCTGGTAAAATGTGCTGAACAGAAGGAGAAGCAGCAGCAGATCCACACATCAGTCCAGCTGGTAGTCTGATGGTTTTTACCTGAATGGCTGAAAAAAATATTAAATTCTTCATTTCCAACCCAAATGTGTCTGCTCTGCTTAAACATATTCTCTCACATTAAACGTGACTGATTTGAAACACCTTTTCTCGAGCCGAAAATATGAAGGTAGTAGAGCCTGACCTTTCCCCAGTGCTCCCAGTGTTGTGGAGATATGTGTGGCTGGGAAAAGCTGTGTGACTTCTTTCAGCAGGCCTTTTTCATATGTTAAATACCAGAGGCCTTTCTTTGGGCTACAGACATGGGTGCAAACGCTGGTATGCTAACACTGCCACCCAATACGCATCAGGGCTGAACTGGTTTCTGCTGACTGCTCCACTGATCACATGTTTATTCTCCCACATCATCAAAGGCTGAGAGCAACGTTGATTGAAACCTTTCACTCGACGTGTTCCAACACTTTTCTACCCATCAGCTGTCATTTGCATGTAAAATGTAAGCTTATCAGTTCTGGATGTTTCATTTGCAAGTTTTGGTTTAATATGATTCACGTGGTGACGTATTAATTTAAGTAGTTTTTTTTGTTTTGTTTTTGTTTTTTAATAATAAGCCTCATATATTCATTTGTTGTTGACACAATTTTTTGATGAATGGCAGATTAATATGTGACATTTTTCAAGATTTTTACATTTTTAAATAAATTAAATGACCTAAATGAATGAATAAATAAATAAATAAATTCTTAGCAACAAATGTATTAAATTAAATTAAATTAAATTAAATTAAATTAAATTAAATTAAATTAAAGTTAAACATAGCTAAGAAGCTGTTATGGGCCGTAAACTGGGAAAAAAGTGAAATATGAACTTAGTTTGCATCAAGAATTTCAAAAATTGCACAAATCCTTTGACTTTCTTTGCCCCGCAGCAGAAAAAAAAAACCTAAACTAACCTGCTAATCTGGAGTAGATCAACATATTTATTATTGATATTTTTACTATAATATCATAGAATTTCCCTTTAGGGATTATTAAAGCATTTTTAATTTAATTTAATTTAATATTTCTGTAAAGGTGATAAATAACACCAGTTAGAGGATTCGTTATGAACAGAAAGATCAGTTTAATTCACCATGACGTCCTCCACTCTGCTAAAAAAATAAATAAAAGGGTTCCTCAAAGCACAGACGTCCCCTCGCAGTATGAACCAACAAAACTGAATAACTTTTTTCTTGTTTTTGCAGCCTGCAGAGCAAAATAAAGTGCTTGCTTCTGGTGGAGTGTGTAACAAGCTTAACAGTTAGACATTTCATCATTTTGACCCTTTCAGGCATAGTGGTCATTATAGCAGACCCCTGAAAGCTGTTTGTATTCATGGCTGAAGATAGGATATTAGGTAATTAATCATTTCATCAGACTTTAGTGAGTCATACAATGCACTGCCACTCAGAATTTAGACGTATATTATAAAACTTATTTAATTTTTTTTACCAAGTTTGTCCCAGAGATAAAGAGAAAGAAAAAACAGATATATTGTACAGAACATGTATATTATATAAAGATAATCACATATTTTTATATGGATTATTTTATAGAACAAACTTTTTTTAAAAAAAAAGTAAATAAATAGGATAAAATAGAAGAAAGCATTGTTTGAAAAATGTGGCACAGTTTTTTGGGGTTTTTTTTTTCAAAATTTGTGCATAGATTCATTCAGTTAATAAAGGCTCAGGGTTAAACTCTGTAAAGGAACTTTTTTACCTTTTTAGAAAAAATGATTAAACATTTGTGCTTACTGGAAGTGAAGTGATGGATTATTCACGTAAGAAACCCAAAATTATGAAAGAAAGTTGGTTCTGTCCAGGAAACTGATCTAGAGTTGATCACCTGGAGAAGAGTGTTACACAAGCTGCTGAACGGGATGGATCATCTATCTATCTGTCTATCTGTCTATCTATCTATCTATCGATCTATCTATCTATCTATCTATCTATCTATCTATCTATTAATTAATTAATTAATTAATTAATTAATTAATTAATTAATTAATTAATCTATTTATCTGTTTGCTTATTTATCTATTTATTTATGTTGTCATTTGGAACAATATTCAGGCCTGTAATCAGAAAATATTTTGATCGTTGTAAATTTTTACTAAACCAGTTAATAATAAAATAATGAATGAAAACGTAAATAAATTATTTACAAGAAATTAATTAGGGTTTAAAACAACAAATACTTTACAATCCCAGAGGGAAATAATCATGATTCTGCTACAATAAGCAGCATTAGTCTGAGAAACATATGAAACAGTTTAATGCAACAGATCCGCGCGGAAAAAACGTGTTTTTCCTGATGCCTGCCTGATCTATCTATTGATCTATCTATGTGTAATTTCCTGGATCTTCCTGCAGAGGTCAGTAGTGGTCCACTAGGAGGAGCTTTTGTCTTCCAGATTAAATCAGAAGCAGCTGGTGGAATAAGGGACATGAGAGAATCATCTTTGGTGATTTGTTAACCTGGACCCGTCTAAACGCCTGGTCTGGACCGGTATGGGTCTGTGCGGGTAGGGTGTGTGGTCCAGCTTCCCTGCCGGTGATCAACATTATTGCTGTGTATTGCCACATTGTCTTGCCCTGTCATTGTCTTTTCACTGGGAAACATGACACAGACTTGTCATTAGTCTGTCTATTTACGACTTTCAGAAAACAGAAAACAACAAATCACCGATACGCAGCTCAATATGCAAGCTGGTCCTGTGTCTGTGACCTGGAGGGCCCAGGGCCCTTTCTATTGTGCAGAGGGAGTTTACCTTGAAACTTATTTGAAGTCATTGTGCCTTTCAGCAATTCATTGTATGGTCGGCCCTCATCTCAGTTCACAACTACCTGTAACGATGGATCCCCCATCAAGACTCAAAAGGAGGACCTGAGTGTTTATATCTATGAATAACAATACAACAGTTTCCCAGTTGTGGCTCCTGCGTTTGGCCCTTGGTGTCCCACAGTGGGTGTATAGGGCCTTCTGAAGGCTCTTTATGGTCACTAATACACAAAAACAACAATAGCAGCTTCTCCTGTTGCTGCCATGGTTGGCTGGGTAGTGACTTGAGCCAGGATGTTCAGTTGCAATCAACTCTGTAGGTTTTTTTTTTCAGATGAAGAAGAACCTAATTGGTTTTTAGTGGTGGCCTGGTTACCAGGACGATGCGTTACAACTAATTGTTCAACATGGAAAATACCTGAAGCTCATTTAGTGTTTGTCACTCTCAAAAAGTCTCTCTCACACAGATTTGCTAACAGGACATTTTCTTAAGGAGGTTTACCAGTATAACCAGTTTAACTGGACAAGATTACGCTCTTCTCCCATTTCATAAACCTCAGAAAATATCACATCACTACCTTTAATAATTTTAAATCCAGTGTTTACTGCCAACATGTATTTAGTCTGTGTTGAGACTGTAACATATAAAGTATTGACGTCTTCATCGACCACCAGGTTGTTTCATCACCATCTGGTTCATTTATTCCTCCTTCTTCATTTTTTTTCCATTTATTAATCACTAAACCACTAATCCTAACAATCATATAAGATGTTGTCTGAAGAGTTTGTCCAGTTTGTACGTCTCATCGTACGAATTAAATTGGTTTTACTCATGTTCCAATAGCAGATTGTCCGACGGTTTGCTTTTCATGCATTTTACAGGAAATAAGTAACGTAGAGTATCGTCGTTACTTTTTTAACTAATACTGTAACGCATTACTCTTTAAAGTAACCCACTTGCCGTGTGGCGCGTTTGCTTGTTGCTAGCTAAATGAATCATTTTTTGACCAGCTGCTGTGTGTTTCTTACCGTTTACAGCTGCGATGCAGCAGAACGTAGACATGCTGTTGTTCTGTGAGGTTGCTTGTAAATATCAGTCGCAGTTTATGTGCTTGTTTTCTGAAGTGTAGTTGCTAGTTTTGGCTTCCTCTCCTCCCACATGACTCTTTCACAACTGTCCACAGCAGATAACAGTAGCCGCTAAGCATTATGGGTTAAGCGTGCAATGTTAGCATCTACAGCCACAACATTTTAATCCACTGAATCATAGTGAGTTGCTACTATGGAAAAAAGTAATGAAATGCCGTAAAGGACAAGGGATGTACAGGGACACACTAACGTTATCTCCATGTGGAGCAACAACATGAGAAACTACCACAGGTTGCCATGGTAACATCTATGCTTACCATAGACCGTATATGTAAGATGGACGGGGCCTCCGGTGGTTAAAAGTGAAGCCTATGCGGAAGTGTATAAAACTGCAGTTCCTCCTTCATCCACTAGGGGCTGCAAAACAGCGCAAATCCCCATAGACTCCCATGTTAGAAAGACCAACTTCACAGCAGAAATAAACATGTTTACAGTCTGGTTCAAAAATCCATTTTAGGTTTAATAGGTCAGGTTTACCTTCATGACAACTTTGGGGGGAGTGAATTTTTTTCTAACTCGGCCGTTTAAAAGTAATTTAATCTCGAAGTTCAACATATTTAGGGGCGTGTCTTTTTGATTGACAGGTGCCCGATCTCCCGCTTCAAGTCAGAATATCGTAGAACCACCACGGTTTTTAGCCGGTTAACAACGTGACTTAGCTCTAGCCCGCTTACCTCTGTTAGCTGGTTAGCTCCTGTTATCTCCAGATTAGCTCGGTTAGCTTTAAGCTACAGAAAGCTCGGAGTTCGCTTGATGTCAATCATCCACCATGACGCTCACAGTCCCCTTCTCAGCTCCACCTGATCAGCTTCAAATCAGCGGCTTTTGACAGGTGAATGAAAGAAACGCGCTGTAGGTCGAGAACGGTTGTTTAGCATAAACAGAGGTGTATAAAGTAGAAGTAGAAAGTAGAAGTCCTGTCCAGCAGCGATTGCCAACCAGCTGCTAAACCAGGTGAGTTTAATCAGCCTTTTTTTACTTCTACTTCTACTTTATACACCTCTGAGCACAAAAAACTACATGGAGGCCAACACAAGGGCTGCACAGTGGCGTAGTGGTTAGCACTGTGACCATCAATCAAACATTGGTCTTTCTGTATGGAGTTTGCATGTTCACCCTGTAGATGTGTAGGTTCTCTCCGGGTACTATATACTACAAATCAGGGGTGTCAAACTCCAGTCTTTGAGGGCCGGTATCTGGCAGGTTTTTTTTTGTTGATTCCCTGCACCAACACACCTGATTCAGATCAGATGGATCCAACAGCGTCTTGTCATCCTTTTCTTTCATATCAGTCAGGTGTGTTGGAGCATGGAGACAACAAAAACCTGCAGGATACTGGCCCTCGAGGACTGGAGTTGGACACCTGTGCTCTAAATTGTCAGTGAGTGTAAATGGTTGTATGTGTCTGTGTTGGTCCTGTGATGGACTGGTGACCTGTCCAGGTGTACCTGCCGCTCACCAGATGATTGCTGGGATAGACTCCAGTTTCCCTGCGACCATGAATGGGAAGTTATTAAAAAATTAAATAAATGAATAATCTATAACGCCAAAGTCCTGTTGTGTTTTCATTCATGCTGATCTGGCAGTTAAACGGAAACCATGCTCCATTTTAAGGAAAAAACTTGCACAAAATCAACTAACGTGTGTGTGTGTGTGTGTGTGTGTGTGTGTGTGTGTGTGGTGGATTGTTTGCAGCATCTGGTGGATCAGCTGCATCAGAACCAGAGACTGATCAAACTGGTTAAGAAGACTGGTTCTGTACTGGTAATATGTCTCTGGTTTGAGCTCTGGTGCTGCTTAGACTGGCCCGCCAGACTGGAGTGCTCTATATATGATCAATACAGAGCGACTCAGTCTGGAGTCCCTCCCCTTCACAGAGATTCGCAACGGTTTTAAACAAACCAGCTACTCTGATTGGTTGATCGGAGGAGACTCTTGCCTCTTGCCTTGCGTCACCATGTATTCTTCAAAACATTCAAGATGGCACACGGACGTAGCGGTAGTTTAGGTTGTTTTTTTTGCCATTGTTTCTGACCTACAATTACGTTTAAAAAAAATCAACACAGAGTTGCCAATAATGCCATGTAGCCTCAGGTTTTTAAAGCAAAAACTACACAGGTCATTTATGTCTTCTGTACTGCACCCCATGTTTATTTTCTCCTGTTGCGTTCGCTCTACCGAACACTTCTGGACATTGCAGGTTGCTGCTTTACTGACGTCACATCCGCCATTTTTCTGACTGGTTTGTTAGTCCCGTCCTAGGAATCCATTGATGCGAGTGAGTCCCCAGACTCTACGCTGGTTTAGCGAGAGAGCCTGGTTTGCCAGGCTAGGTGCTGCTGGAGATGATTGTCCAGGAAAGAATGCTGCTCAAGCTGCTGAAAGTAATGGACAGTTCTTCACATCTTCTACACGACACGGTACAGAAACAACAGAGTGAGGCTCCGTGCCAGGGAGCATTCCTGCCCTCCAGAGCAAAGCACTGCCTTCTACTGGTTAATTATTTTTGTTTTTATTTTAAAAAAACTACAACTTTGTAATTTCACTACGAGATAAAGTATTTTAATTTTCTTTTAACTTCACATATTATGACACCCAAACCACACAGCAGGAAAATACAGAAACCAAGTGTGTCTGCTACATTAATAAGATGTTTTCTGATGCATTTTTCATGAGAACGAAACAAAAACTAAACTAAAAGGAAGTATTTTATGTTTTAGCTGCCTGTGTATGACCAGTTCACAGGATGATAAGAGTGAGCTGTGTCCGTGGATGTGTGAACAGAGGTGTTTCCAACCGTGCTGGGTGTAGCTTGGTCCACGTAGAGGTCAGGACAGTGACCATCTGTAACCTGTGATTTCAGTGGCGGCCACATTCTGGACCTGGCCCGGAAGATACGACTGTAAGCTGTGAGGTTGACCAAGGTCAGCTCTGAGCCCAGAAGTCTGTCAGAGACCTCATCGTCACCTCCTGGGTCGTATCCTGAGATCCTGTGTAGGATCAGAAAAGGAAAGCAAATGACTGGCTGAGTGGCTTTCACTTCTACCATCATCACTTTTAATGACTGGGTGTGCCAAGCTTGTGAAAGCAGAACCCTTTGTCTTCAGTAGTTCATGACACTGGCGACCTGTTCAGGTGTACCTGCCTCTCCCCTGATGACTGCTGGGATAGACTCCGGCTTCCCCGCGGCCCTGAATTCGATTAAGTGGTATGGAAAATAAATTAACGAAACAATGAATAGTTCATGACAACAGAACAACAGAATGTTCCAACACATGAAGACAGGGAAAGGTAAATATTTCATTGATGGATGAAACGTTTTAGCATCTTCAGTCGGATCAGGTCAGCGTGAAACTACTGAGAGGTTGAGTCAAATACGGAAGTTTCTACTGGAGATAAACTAAACCTGCGCACGTTGAGCAGGTAAGCAGAAACCTTCATGGTTTAATGTTTCTGCATGAGGATCTTGCTTCCTGTAAGTTTAGTGAAACTCCGTTGAGCTGTGATGTTGTGGCTCTGATCACCTCAAACAATGTGAACTTTGGTGTTCTTCATATCCCACTGGTGGGATTGAATTTGAACATGAATACACAGGTATGAAAACTGTATTCTCTGCTTCCAGATTGATCTCTGATCATTCCACTGAAACCCTGTCTTCCTGTCTGCAGATCTCTGCCACCTAAAGTACCACCACGCTGCTCATGCATACATTTATGAAACACATTTGACACAACACACACTGTAGCGCTGGATGTTTATTAGTGCTGCCAGTCAGATCTGTCAAGATCCACTTATATGCGCCTACTGCTGAGAAAAATATCTTCAACTGTTTGGAAAAGAACAATGCTAATGAGCTAAAGTACAAAAGTATTCTTTAGTTTCCACAGATGTTCAGCACACCTAACCCCAACCCTAACCCCAACCCTAACCCTAACCCTAAACCTTTAGGGTGTGGCTCTAAGATTTCTGCCTCACAGATGATTCTGAACTAAGCTCAGTATTCACTTAGTCCAGATCAGGGGTCATCAACTCCGGTCTTGGGGAGCTATCATCCTGCAGGTTGTTGTGTTACCCTGCTGCAACACATCCGAGCCCTATCAATTGCTCAGCCTTTTTAATTTGTTGTACCAGGGAGACCATAAAACCAGCAGAACTGGGGTTGGAGACCCCTGAATCAGATCATACATGTAAGAATCTTTTCCTTTAAACAGAACCTCCGAATCAGAAATAGTCACCCTGTGGTCATTGATAAGCTAAAACGACGGACCTTTAAGTGATCTGCAATCAAAGCCTTCTCGGTGTAGCTGCAGGGAGACAGTAAACACACAAACTGTAACCTGGTGCATGTCTGAGAGGGTTTGGCCTGTCACTGTGCTACATGTGACACTTATAGGGCTTTTTGACCGAGCTGGTTCGGAGCAGGAGCCAGACTTAGCACCGATTCTTTGGCTTTTGATTGCCTTAGCACCAGTTCCTGGTTCTCAAAACTGGTTCTATCGTGGCAATAACTCTCTGCTGGGCCAGAGTTGAGAACCGCTTCACGTTGTGAGCGTCAGCAGTTTGGGCTTTGACCACTGGTCAACAAAGTAGTTTAACAAATTTTACAGAAGATTTCTGGCGAGCAGAAAAAGGAACTGGGAGGCAGCAGCAACGAACGACCCAAAGGAACCCAACATTTCCAGATCCTGAATTCTGTTCTTGGTGACCAGCCGGCAATGACGCAGCACTGACCAGACCTTTTCAGTTGAAACCAAAGCCAGTTCTTTCCCTGTTTGGAGTCCCAGTACCACTGGGCCAAGGGGTGAAGTAATAAAAGCAGTTTAAGATCCCCATCCCTGACCTGCATGTCTTTAGATGCCGTTCTAAACTCAGGGTGGACGATGGGAGAATGACTTGATATGACTGGTTATGGTCTTTCAATTAGTTTCATGCATCCATACCCCCTAACCTGTTAACGTTATGTTACACGGGTCTGTCCCAGCGAAGACTGTGTATAAAGACCATGGACACAGAGGACAAGCCCAGAGTTAGAACCAGTACAGCCCCCAAAGACCAGCCCTCCTTACATGGCATCAGCAGAGACGAGTGAATAAGTGAGCTGTTTCTAAAGTAATTAGATAAATTACCAACACAATATTCTCAAAATTAAGGTTCTCTGACTGAAAATGGCAAAAACCTTCAGCTCTGGACTGTGGCAGTTCCTTAATACCAGCAGAAAGCAGGAAAAACGCAGCAGTCAGTCATCAGACAAGAATCAGAGTGTATTTTTCCATTTTAGACCTCCTCTCGTTCGTTCAATGTAAACCAGAGTAGGATAAGGTTCTGCTCTCAATGCTGAAGGTTTTCCTGACAGATCACTTTGGTTGTTTGAGGAAAAAAAGAATGAAAGCCAGAACCTTCAACTCTCAGGTTTGGTGAGAGGAAAACTTATGGCGTAAATACATATAGAATGATTGTGGGACTAGAACATAGAGTGGTCATCGCAATATGGGTTGAAATGAGCTGCTTGGTGGAGGTCTGCGCCCCATGAGTTCTTTTCTAGTTTAAGGAAGTTCAAGCTTGGCCATGTGACCTTTTAGTTGTACAGATACAAGCTCAGCTGCTGAGAGACATCCACATCAGTCCACTTATCACCATCTTTCCACCAGTGTCCTCTTTAGTGAGACCCTTTAGTACATGCTCAAGACAAGAAACTGGACAGGATGGATCCACTGGCCTTCCAACTAAAGCATTTGAATTATCTTGTATGTAAATGGACTCAAGGCTGGATTATCCAATGGGCATTATGGGCACAGGCCCACTTGGGGCCCATGTGGGACCCACATAGGGCAAACACCAGCAGTCTGGACATAAAAACTGGATTGTTACACCACAATGTCTACTGTATTGCTATTGGCACCATTGGCTGAGGGATGTTAGAAATGTCGTTTCACAGTGTATCATTCATAGTTTTCACCATGTTGAGGTGGGAAACGGGGCCCCTAGAACACTCTGGTCCCAGGGGCCTGTGCACTTTTAAACCGGCCCTGAATGTACTGAATTAAACTAAGGTGTAATGAATAACTGAGGACCCAGAAATTCAGCCGCACACAAAAGGAGTCATAAACTAAAACCAGTTTTATTTAAAATGAGAAGCTGAGAGATGAGGGTAATGGGGCAGAGGTTCAGTCCTGGGGAGCGGCTGAGAGAGTCCTGGTTGCAGAGAAGGGGTCAGGAGGGAGGTAAGAGATACGGACATAGCAAAGGAGGTACTTAGCCAGGAAGATAGGCAAGGCGAGGGGCTCTGCATCCAGAATATCCGAGAGGGTAGAGGAATCCGTTGTGGGCAGAGCAAGAAGGTAATCCAAGGACGTGAAAAGGTGGGTCGACGTTGGACCATAACAACACATGGATCTGCTGCAGAGGGGAAGAGGTTGGAGACCAGCTGAACTGAATCAGACTGATGAGCACAGGGAACATCGCAGAGGTAACTAGGAAGACCCTGGTGGCAGCGGGGTCCCACTGATGAGCGCCATCAGGTCACATCAGGAACCTTATGATGATGTCTGACGGGAACTGTTGATGAAAACTGAAACGACAGATCACATCAGGACTGTGCAACGTCCTGCCTGACTGGTGGGGACTGGATCATTCTGCGGGACTGGTTACGTTTTACAACTTAAGCTTATAAAGACATCACAAGCTTAATCTTCGACTGACAGAGATTATTTCTCTTACACCTCTAGACAATGTTCTCTTTTCCTGATCCAGCTCTGCGTGTCACAATCAGTGTTATTCCCTTAGAAAAGCAAAGACATCTCATCATAATTTGTCCAAATCACAGCACAGTGAGAGAGCCACCACAGTTATGATAATTACAGCATCAGGAGTGGCTCGCAGGCCACAATAATGACTGCTGGTCGCTGGAAGAAGGGGTAGGTAGAGAGGAAGAGATAGTGTGTAAGGCAAGAAGGAAAGAATGAAAAATATGCTGTAGGATATGTTTTCCTTGTGTTGTAGGCCCATATTTTTCATGTTTCTTTGTTATACTAGTTTAAAAATCCAGCAAGGGTATGTCATGTCTCCTTTTAACGCTGAAATATAGTATGGTTATTGCAAAACTAAAAGACTCTATGGTTTGTTTAGGGAAAACAATATACTGTAATTTATTCAACAGAAAGAAAACTTACCAAGAACTACGTCATTATGATAGTTAATGACATAGTTGTCACTAGTGTGTGTTTCTCTTTTTTCTCAGTATATTATGGTACTTGTGTACCCTCTTTCTAGACCTTAAGACAATTTCACAATCATGACTGAGTGCTACAGATTATATTAATGTCTGTGTGGACAACATCGTCTCCACAGGGACAGTGAGATTCTTCCCCAGTAGAAAGCTCTGGAACACCAGTAACCTGCAGAAGCTGCCAGGCTAAAACAAAAAGCATTCAGGGAGGGAGACAGGGAAGTACTGAAGACAACACAAAAACAACTTAACACAAAGAATGACAGGAAAATGTAAAAAATAAAACAAAACAGCAGAGCAACGTCAGGCATGTGTGGTCAGGAATGAAAAAAAAAACAAGTCTTGCATAGATTGTTTTTGGCTCATCTCCATAAGCAAGTCAGTTCCTTTCAGGACCCGTTACAGTTTCAGAGAGCCCACTCTCATATGGAGCAATCAGAATTGTGTTCTTGCTTTTAGGACAGTTCTGCTGCTGGGTTATGTGACAAGCTCCGCAGTTCCAGGTGGATTTATGTCTTCCTTACAAACAGACTGAAAGATTGTGTCTGACATGGTGGTCAGCAGCCGGAGAACCACAAGGAACTGTACTCTTACCACTTCTCTTCAGACACGGACAAGAAGCTGAGTACTGGTTCAGAAATCATTACCGCATCCTGAACGCAAACAAAACAAAAGATGATTGTTGACTTCAGGAGGAACAAGAGTGAACAAAGCTCTGTTGACATCCTGGGAGAGGAGGTGGAGGTGGTGGAGGAATGCAGATACCTGGAGCTCAGCAGAACAACACACCAGGCTGGAAACATCTCTGCACCTACTGCATAATGAGCCATTTGATTTGAGTCAGGTGTGTTGCAGCAGGGAAACACTAAAACCTGCAGGACGGTCGCTCACGAGGTCCTGAGTTGGGAGACCCTGATCTAGAAGGACAGAGCAGATCTACTTCTGGAGGAATCAAAGATCCTTCAATGTCTACGCCACAACTACTGGGGAGTCTGGGATGTGTGTGTTGGTACTGGAGAATCTGGGATGTGTGTGTTGGTACTGGGGAGTCTAGGATGTGTGTGTTGGTACTGGAGAATCTGGGATGTGTGTGTTGGTACTGGGGAGTCTAGGATGTGTGTGTTGGTACTGGAGAATCTGGGATGTGTGTGTTGGTATTGGGGAGTCTTGGATGTGTGTGTTGGTACTGGGGAGTCTGGGATGTGTGTGTTGGTACTGGGGAGTCTTGGATGTGTGTGTTGTTACTGGGGAGTCTAGGATGTGTGTGTTGGTACTGGAGAATCTGGGATGTGTGTGTTGGTACTGGGGAGTCTTGTATGTGTGTGTTGGTACTGGGGAGTCTGGGATGTGTGTGTTGGTACTGGAGAGTCTGGGATGTGTGTGTTGGTACTGGGGAGTCTGGGATGTGTGTGTTGGTCTTGGAGAGTCTGGGATGTGTGTGTTGGTACTGGGGAGTCTGGGATGTGTGTGTTGGTACTGGGGAGCCTGGGATGTGTGTGTTGGTACTGGGGAGTCTGGGATGTGTGTGTTGGTACTGGGGAGACTGAGATGAGTGTGTTGGTACTGGAGAATCTGGGATGTGTGTGTTGGTACTGGGGAGTCTTGGATGTGTGTGTTGGTACTGGAGAATCTGGGATGTGTGTGTTGGTACTGGGGAGTCTTGGATGTGTGTGTTGGTACTGGGGAGTCTGGGATGTGTGTGTTGGGACTGGGGAATCTGGGATTGATGTGTTGGTACTGGGGAGACTGGAATGAGTGTGTTGGTATGGGGAGTCTGGGATGTGTGTGTTGGTACTGGGGAGTCTGGGATGTGTGTGTTGGTACTGGGAAGTCTAGGATGTATGTGTTGGTGTTGGAACTGGAGAGTCTGGGATGTGTGTGTTAATACTGGGGAGTCTGGGATGTGTGTGTTGGTAATGTGGAGTTTGGGATGTGAGTGTTGGGACTGGAGAGTCTGGGATGTGTGTGTTGGTACTGGAGATTCTGGGATGTGTGTGTTGGTACTGGAGAATCTGGGATGTGTGTGTTGGTACTGGAAAATCTGGGATGTGTGTGTTGGTACTGGGGAGTCTGGGGTGTGTGTGTTGGTACTGGGGAGTCTTGGATGTGTGTGTTGGTACTGGGGAGTCTTGGATGTGTGTGTTGGTACTGGGGAGTCTGGGATGTGTGTGTTGGTACTGGGGAGTCTGGGATGTGTGTGCTGGTACTGGGGAGTCTGGGATGTGTGTGTTGGTCTTGGAGAGTCTGGGATGTGTGTGTTGGTACTGGGGAGTCTGGGATGTGTGTGCTGGTACTGGGGAGTCTGGGATGTGTGTGTTGGTCTTGGAGAGTCTGGGATGTGTGTGTTGGTACTGGGGAGTCTGGGATGTGTGTGTTGGTACTGGGGAGTCTGGGATGTGTGTGCTGGTACTGGGGAGTCTGGGATGTGTGTGTTGGTCTTGGAGAGTCTGGGATGGACGTGTTGGAACTGGAGAGTCTGGGATGTGTGTGTCGGTACTGGGGAGTCTGGGATGTGTGTGTTTGTACTGGGGAGTCTGCGATGTGTGTGTTGGTACTGGAGAGTCTGGGATGTGTTTGTTGGTACTGGGGAGTCTGGGATGTGTTTGTTGGTACTGGAGAGTCTGGGATGTATGTGTTGGTACTGGGAAGTCTGGGATGTGTGTTGGTACTGGGAAGTCTGGGATGTGTGTGTTGGTAATGTGGAGTTTGCGATGTGAGTGTTGGGACTGGAGAGTCTGAGATGTGTGTGTTGGTACTGGAGAGTCTGGGATGTGTGTGTTGGGACTGGGGAGTCTGGGATGTGTGTGTTGGTCTTGGAGAGTCTGGGATGGACGTGTTGGAACTGGAGAGTCTGGGATGTGTGTGTTGGTACTGGAGAGTCTTGGATGTGTGTGTTGGAACTGGAGAGTCTGGGATGTGTGTGTTAATACTGGGGAGTCTGGGATGTGTGTGTTGGTAATGTGGAGTTTGGGATGTGAGTGTTGGGACTGGAGAGTCTGGGATGTGTGTGTTGGTACTGGAGATTCTGGGATGTGTGTGTTGGTACTGGAGAATCTGGGATGTGTGTGTTGGTACTGGAAAATCTGGGATGTGTGTGTTGGTACTGGGGAGTCTGGGGTGTGTGTGTTGGTACTGGGGAGTCTTGGATGTGTGTGTTGGTACTGGGGAGTCTTGGATGTGTGTGTTGGTACTGGGGAGTCTGGGATGTGTGTGTTGGTACTGGGGAGTCTGGGATGTGTGTGCTGGTACTGGGGAGTCTGGGATGTGTGTGTTGGTCTTGGAGAGTCTGGGATGTGTGTGTTGGTACTGGGGAGTCTGGGATGTGTGTGCTGGTACTGGGGAGTCTGGGATGTGTGTGTTGGTCTTGGAGAGTCTGGGATGTGTGTGTTGGTACTGGGGAGTCTGGGATGTGTGTGTTGGTACTGGGGAGTCTGGGATGTGTGTGCTGGTACTGGGGAGTCTGGGATGTGTGTGTTGGTCTTGGAGAGTCTGGGATGGACGTGTTGGAACTGGAGAGTCTGGGATGTGTGTGTCGGTACTGGGGAGTCTGGGATGTGTGTGTTTGTACTGGGGAGTCTGCGATGTGTGTGTTGGTACTGGAGAGTCTGGGATGTGTTTGTTGGTACTGGGGAGTCTGGGATGTGTTTGTTGGTACTGGAGAGTCTGGGATGTATGTGTTGGTACTGGGAAGTCTGGGATGTGTGTTGGTACTGGGAAGTCTGGGATGTGTGTGTTGGTAATGTGGAGTTTGCGATGTGAGTGTTGGGACTGGAGAGTCTGAGATGTGTGTGTTGGTACTGGAGAGTCTGGGATGTGTGTGTTGGGACTGGGGAGTCTGGGATGTGTGTGTTGGTCTTGGAGAGTCTGATATGTGTTTGTTTGTACTGGGGAGTCTGGGATGTGTGTGTTGGTACTGGGGAGTCTGGGATGTGTGTGTTGGTACTGGAGAGTCTGGGATGTGTGTGTTGGTACTGGAGAGTCTAGGATGTGTGTGTTGGTACTGGAGAATCTGGGATGTGTGTGTTGGTCCTGGAGAATCTGGGATGTGTGTGTTGGTACTGGAGAATCTGGGATGTGTGTGTTGGTACTGGAGAATCTGGGATGTGTGTGTTGGTACTGGGGAGTCTGGGATGTGTGTGTTGGGACTGGGCAATCTGGGATTGATGTGTTGGTACTGGGGAGACTGGGATGAGTGTGTTGGTATGGGGAGTCTGGGATGTGTGTGTTGGTACTGGGGAGTCTGGGATGTGTGTGTTGGTACTGGGGAGTCTGGGATGTGTGTTGGTACTGGGGAGTCTGGGGTGTGTGTGTCGGTACTGGGGAGTCTTGGATGTGTGTGTTTGTACTGGGGAGTCTGGGATGTGTGTGTTCGTACTGGGGAGTCTTGGATGTGTGTGTTTGTACTGGGGAGTCTGGGATGTGTGTGTTGGTAATGTGGAGTTTGGGATGTGTGTGTTGGGACTGGAGAGTCTGGGATGTGTGTGTTGGTACTGGAGAGTCTGGGATGTGTGTGTTGGTACTGGAGAGTCTGGGATGTGTGTGTTGGTACTGGAGATTCTGGGATGTGTGTGTTGGTACTGGAAAATCTGGGATGTGTGTGTTGGTACTGGGGAGTCTGGGATGTGTGTGTTGGTACTGGGGAGTCTGGGATGTGTGTGCTGGTACTGGGGAGTCTGGGATGTGTGTGTTGGTCTTGGAGAGTCTGGGATGTGTGTGTTGGTACTGGGGAGTCTGGGATGTGTGTGCTGGTATTGGGGAGTCTGGGATGTGTGTGTTTGTACTGGGGAGTCTGGGATGTGTGTGTTGGTCTTGGAGAGTCTGGGATGGACGTGTTGGAACTGGAGAGTCGGTACTGGGGAGTCTGGGATGTGTGTGTTTGTCTTGGAGAGTCTGGGATGGACGTGTTGGAACTGGAGAGTCTGGGATGTGTGTGTCGGTACTGGGGAGTCTGGGATGTGTGTGTTTGTACTGGGGAGTCTGCGATGTGTGTGTTGGTACTGGGGAGTCTTGGATGTGTGTGTTGGTACTGGGGAGTCTGGGGTGTGTGTGTCGGTACTGGGGAGTCTTGGATGTGTGTGTTTGTACTGGGGAGTCTGGGATGTGTGTGTTCGTACTGGGGAGTCTGGGATGTGTGTTGGTACTGGGAAGTCTGGGATGTGTGTTGGTACTGGGAAGTCTGGGATGTGTGTGTTGGTAATGTGGAGTTTGGGATGTGAGTGTTGGGACTGGAGAGTCTGGGATGTGTGTGTTGGTACTGGGGAGTCTTGGATGTGTGTGTTGGTACTGGGGAGTCTGGGATGAGTGTGTTGGTACTGGGGAGTCTTGGATGTGTGTGTTGGTACTGGGGAGTCTTGGATGTGTGTGTTTGTACTGGGGAGTCTGGGATGTGTGTGTTGGTAATGTGGAGTTTGGGATGTGTGTGTTGGGACTGGAGAGTCTGGGATGTGTGTGTTGGTACTGGAGATTCTGGGATGTGTGTGTTGGTACTGGAAAATCTGGGATGTGTGTGTTGGTACTGGGGAGTCTGGGATGTGTGTGTTGGTACTGGGGAGTCTGGGATGTGTGTGCTGGTACTGGGGAGTCTGGGATGTGTGTGTTGGTCTTGGAGAGTCTGGGATGTGTGTGTTGGTACTGGGGAGTCTGGGATGTGTGTGTTTGTACTGGGGAGTCTGGGATGTGTGTGTTGGTCTTGGAGAGTCTGGGATGGACGTGTTGGAACTGGAGAGTCGGTACTGGGGAGTCTGGGATGTGTGTGTTTGTCTTGGAGAGTCTGGGATGGACGTGTTGGAACTGGAGAGTCTGGGATGTGTGTGTCGGTACTGGGGAGTCTGGGATGTGTGTGTTTGTACTGGGGAGTCTGCGATGTGTGTGTCGGTACTGGGGAGTCTTGGATGTGTGTGTTGGTACTGGGGAGTCTGGGATGAGTGTGTTGGTACTGGGGAGTCTTGGATGTGTGTGTTGGTACTGGGGAGTCTTGGATGTGTGTGTTTGTACTGGAGAGTCTGGGATGTGTGTGTTGGTACTGGAGAGTCTGGGATGTGTGTGTTGGTACTGGAGAGTCTGGGATGTGTGTGTTGGTACTGGAGATTCTGGGATGTGTGTGTTGGTACTGGGGAGTCTGGGATGTGTGTGTTGGTACTGGAAAATCTGGGATGTGTGTGTTGGTACTGGGGAGTCTGGGATGTGTGTGTTGGTACTGGGGAGTCTGGGATGTGTGTGCTGGTACTGGGGAGTCTGGGATGTGTGTGTTGGTCTTGGAGAGTCTGGGATGTGTGTGTTGGTACTGGGGAGTCTGGGATGTGTGTGCTGGTATTGGGGAGTCTGGGATGTGTGTGTTTGTACTGGGGAGTCTGGGATGTGTGTGTTGGTCTTGGAGAGTCTGGGATGGACGTGTTGGAACTGGAGAGTCGGTACTGGGGAGTCTGGGATGTGTGTGTTGGTACTGGGGAGTCTGGGATGTGTGTGTTGGTACTGGAGAGTCTGGGATGTATGTGTTGGTACTGGGAAGTCTGGGATGTGTGTGTTTGTACTGGGAAGTCTGGGATGGACGTGTTGGTACTGGGGAGTCTGGGATGTGTGTGTTGGTACTGGGGAGTCTGGGATGTGTGTGTTGGTACTGGAGAGTCTGGGATGTATGTGTTGGTACTGGGAAGTCTGGGATGTGTGTGTTTGTACTGGGAAGTCTGGGATGTATGTGTTGGTACTGGGAAGTCTGGGATGTGTGTGCTGGTATTGGGGAGTCTGGGATGTGTGTGTTGGTACTGGAAAATCTGGGATGTGTGCGTTGGTACTGGGGAGTCTTGGATGTGTGTGTTGGTACTGGGGAGACTGGGATGTGTGTGTTGGTACTGGGGAGTCTGGGATGTGTGTGCTGGTACTGGGGAGTCTGGGATGTGTGTGTTGGAACTGGAGAGTCTGGGATGTGTGTGTCGGTACTGGGGAGTCTGCGATGTGTGTGTTGGTACTGGAGAATCTGGGATGTGTGTGTTGGTACTGGAGAATCTGGGATGTGTGTGTATTCCATAACACAGTGAGAAGAACACATATATGTTCATTTAGAGGCTTCTTCGTGTCTGCTGGGACACAGAACGGTTCAGGAGGTTATTTCTGCAGCCGACATCAAGCTCTACAACAAAAACAACATCATCATTTCTCCACGGATCAATAAAATGTTTTGCATTACACTTTAAACAACCACAAACTACAAATCCAATCCAGTAGCACACTGAATTATTCCAGCTATCATTCCCATTCCAGAAATCCCTCCCATTTTCCCAGAAACACGACGTGAGCAGCTGAGTGTCTGTCTGATTCCAGCCTCGGCTGTAGATGGATTACTCCGCCAGTCTCATCCTACAGCTGATTGATCTGTTAACAACTATTTCCCTTACAGACCTTTGATTGAGTGCTTCTTGTCTTCACCTGAAAAGACCTTTGTGTGTGCACATGCATGCATGTTCGTGTGTGTGTGTGTGTGTGTGTGTGTGTGTGTGTGTGTGTGTGTGTGGCTGGAGGCCTTGGTTGGGGGTCTTTCAGTTTTCTGTTCAGCAGCTCTTCTTTACATATTCATTGTATTACAGTTAAACAAAGCACCCCCCCCCCCCCCCTCCTCTTTTCTCTCCCTGCTTTATTTTTTTATCACTTATTTGACATTTGATTGAAGACAGTCTGGACTCCAGGACCTGTTTTTCCTTTAAAGACACAGTGGGTATGGTTACATGATGTTTTTAATTCGTAATTAATCATTTCAAATAAACATTATTTCTCTTACAAGTTTACATGGAAATAATAATTCTGAATGAAAGTTTACATGAAACATGTATTTACCTAATTCCTCTTTAGATCGGTGGGTTGGGAAGGGTTCTGATTGGACAGACGGCACATGTGACGTACTTACGTACGAAATAAACAAAGTTCGCTTCCTGTCTTTTCGGACTTAACATGGAAAACTACATAATAAGTACCCGTTTTGCCGTTATTTTGATTATAATTTAGAAGTACCAGCTCGACATGAGCATACTACTTCACTTTGTTTCAGCAGACCAGAAGGAAGATAGACTACTGAAGACGGGAGGCAAAACAACGCCCAGAAGATGCGCGTCATCGGGACAGAACAAGGCATGGAGCATGTGCAGAATATTCAGATTCAACTCAGAGCATAATTATAGTTTACATGACAGAGGAATTAATCAGTTCTGATTTAAAACGCGAATAAACCAGCCACTTGCTTTGGAATTAAGTTTAATTTCGAATTGACCTTTTCTTTCGGAATTAGGTGTTTACCAGTTTAAAGGAGAATCAATCAATTAATCAATCAGTCAGTCAAGTATATTTTAATCATCCCTGAGGGGAAATTCAAAGTTCCAGTACAACCCGTCCAGGTTTAGACAGACAAACACAAAAGCAAAAACAATAACACAGAGTCACAGGATCAGGCGCCACCATTAAACTTTTATTAAAGAGGAATTTAAACTCTTTAAACATACTTTTATTTCCTTTGGGGTCCAAATAATGGCAAACGAAAACACAAAAAAAGTTGAATTTCTTCAACAACAAAGACTAAATTTAATCTAAATTATTACGACAAACGAAAATAAAGTTTTCTTTTAGTGAGTGTGAAAGAAAAATCCAGAACAGAGAGCACATCAACATCGAGTCACACTAAGAAACATTTTCAGGCCAAGAATGAGACAGAATAGAAAGAGAAGACATAAAATACATTTTCATGGACAAACATGTCATATATCTGACTGAAATAAATCAGATCAGAGGCTGATCTGTTTACGTGGACAATTGATAAAATGATCCAATCAGTCGTGTGTTCACATGATGGAAAGATTAGACACAATGAAATGCAAACTGATACGGAAGTTTTTTAATCGTTTTGATGCTCAGTAATTCTCAGCTTTATAAGTTTCCAACTAAAATCGCATCATAGTACCGTTCTGCATCGCTGATGCCATTTTTTAAGACTTTGCAGCAGATTAACTCACTGAAACCCCTCGTGGTCCAGACAAGCTGAAACATCCATCAGACACCATCAGAGTGATCTGGAACTCTTTAAACACACGTGTTGATCAGATTCTTTCTGATGGAGGCGTGTCCGATCCGCTGATGTATTTATATAACACACTTTTATTTATAAGCCCCGCCTCCCCCCACTGCACTACATCAGGAGCGCGCACCGCAACTGCTTTCGCCGTCATTGTAACATCTCATAAACAGAAGGATTAGGCTAATATGAACTCAATAAAAAAAACAAAATACAATGTCAACACATAGCATACAGCCCTACATGTTGGAACCTGAATCAGACCCTGAAAACGAAGTGGAAAACAGCAACCCACAGCAACGAATGCAGCAGGATGTCTCTCTTTGGTAAACTCACCAGCCATCGTTGGAAATAACTTTATCCCACGTTTTCCACCCACCTGATGTATTTGTACATGTCCTTGTTAACCAGTAGAAGGTAACCAATCACCGAACCTTATCCCCCGGGACGTCACAAGGATTTCCAAGTAGAAAAAAACTCTCTAAAACGACGCGTTTTTTGTCGCCATGGAAACCGAACGAAGCGCGTGCTGGAACTCAAACTCAAACTCAAACATGCGTTTAGTGATAAAAAAGAAAAAAAAAACAGTGCCGTTTACATGTGATGAGGATTCAACACTGTAACACTGTAGAAAGCTCAGAAAACTCCAAATACCATAATAGGATCCCTGTAATGATCTCACTGCTTAGCTTGTAGATGATGGAGAGTCGTCGTGTTGAGTCAACCAGAGTTCAGCAGGTAAAATTTCATGTTTTTCTTAATATCTGGTTGAAAGAACTAAAGCCAGTCTCCTGCTGCTGTAGTGTGGCTGCTGGTGGTGATGTTGCTTCTTCAGCCACCGAGGAGAGATGCAACAGGAGGTGTCTGGAAAGTTTGTCCCCCTCACTCCTGAGACAGTGACGTCTTCATAATCCCACACTACTAGAAATCCACTGATACCTTTCATGCATGAATTCATAAAAAATAAAAAAAAATTAAACATTGTTTTAAGTACAGTATTTTACATCTACATACATATGTAGTTATACGGTTTTTTTGTTTATTAGTGATATTTAGAATTTATTATGAGTTATGATTTATCATGTATTCTATGTAATATGAAAAAGTAACATATAATGATAATTATATTATGTAAATCTTATATAAAATATAGATGTATCATTTTCTTTTCCTGCTTATCACAAAGGCAAACTTGTGTAATTACAGTATGTTAAATTATATCACATATTTATTTATTCTCCAGTGAGTGGAACCATATTGGATAACTAAATAACATCCACTGAAGTGTTTTATTTACAAAAATACCATCCTCATGCATGAATATGCAAGAACAAAGCCTGTAAACAGGTGTCCACTACATGGCCACTATGCATGGTTAAGGCATCATTACAAAAGAGAAGTGGGTTTGTTGTTATTTGTTTTGGGGGTTTTTTGTTGTTGTTGTTGTTGGTTTTGTTTATATGGCAAAGTCCTTAAAAGTCAAATGTTTATCAGAGATTTTTGATGAAAATTAAAAATACTTTATTAATTTAATTAATATTCATATTGATTCATATTAATTAATATTAATGGAAAGGGATCTTTTTTTATGCCCAACAGAATCCTAACTCGCTTCCTTCACTCTGAGACACAATCAGCTGATATCAGCTCAAACTGGGATATTTCACCTCTGTTCTCAGAGCCGACTTCGTTTTTACTTTTATTCATCTTTTTTGTCCCCAGACTCGACTTTCTCAGGGAGAAACATGACTTTTTTTGATCTGGCTGTACCTGCCGAACCGACCCTGCAGGTGTGGACTAAACCATCTCTCACAGTTTTATGTGGACATTAAGGGAACATCCCTAATTATTGTTAATAAACAATTCATTTCTAATGTCATAATGAAAGCCAGACTGGCTTTCATTATGACATGAATTACAGTTGTGCTCATATTTATTCATACCCTTTCATTAAATAAGGAAAAATCAGCTGCCTCTAAAATAAGCTGAAATTGACTAAAGTAATAATAAATAAAAATTTTATGAAAATCATTACATTATTTTCTAATTCTGGTTCAATAGAAATATTTTTTTATTAAAAAAAACAAACAAACAAACAAATAAGATAATTTATTTCATATTACATCGTTCATAAAGTAATATTTAGTTGAACAATCCTTTAATGTTTCCGCTCCAGTCAGGTGCTTTCTGTTCCTCTCAGTCAGACTTCTGCACCTGTTGACAGGTATTTTGTCCCACTGTTCAACAGAAAAGTCTCTAATTGGTCCAGGACCAATTTTTTTTTCTTTCTTCAACTAAATTAAATGAAAAAACAGTGTCTTATATTACTAAATTATATTTTTGCAAATTTTTAGTTACTGTTCCTTTTTTAATTCTCCTGTTATTTGAGTGACTGTTGTAAATTCAGCCTTTTCTTTAATGAAAGGGGATGAAGACATATGGGCACAACTGTAACGATACATTTTAAAATCGAGCACAACAAAAAAAAGTATTAATTCCGGGATCTTCAGGAGCCTACATGCTGAAGCGGGTCCTAGGTAAACAGTACCATTTACCTCCCTGCTGGACACCACAGCATTCTCCACACACAGGTTACAGATGAAAGGAGAAGCCTGCAGCCTCTCCACCTGTTAGACTAACGGCTGGGTCACTCTGACACCCAGCCAACCAGGAGGGACACTGTCCTGTCTCTGAGGACATCATCATTCTTCATGTTGGAGAGAGACAAGTGACAGCAGCAAGTAACAGAACCCTTTTCTGCTCCTGTCAGGGCGTTTGATTGGCAGCTGGGGGAAGGGATGATTGATAAGGACCCCCCCTACACACACACACACACACACATCCCCCATGCCTCCTATCAACTCCTGTCAGTGGACCAACTTGTCTCACATCCCATGTATTAACTGGTGTAGTTGGGCTACAGATAACCAGTAAACGTTTAGCTCCTCCAGGCTCATATGGAAAACATCCTGAGAGTCAAGATGTTTTTTTCTGGATTGTCTCCGGCTAATGTTTCTGATAGATTCCTAAAGTCAATCAGATCTCTTTTTTTTTTTCAGTAAAAAGTAATAAAAATCATCGGCTCATCTTAATCCATTTAGTCATTCGTGTTTCTGTAATTGTGTTTTTTGATAGTTTTACGTGAAAAAGCGTCTATTTTTTTCTTCTACACACTGTTTCCTGTGAAGTTCTCTCTTTAAACTAAACATGGAAAAGCAGCATTTAGCTGTTATGCTGCAAAGAGGAACAAACCAACAGAGGAAATGAAACTTTCACCACATGCAGACACTTTTACTGTAGATAGATAGATAGATAGATAGATAGATAGATAGATAGATAGATAGATAGATAGATAGACAGACAGACAGACAGACAGATAGATAGATAGATAGATAGATGGATGGATGGATGGATGGATGGATGGATGGATGGATGGATGGATGGATAGATAGATGGACGGACGGACGGACGGACGGACGGACGGACGGACGGACGGACGGACGGACGGACGGATAGATAGATAGATAGATAGATAGATAGATAGATAGATAGATAGATAGATAGATAGATAGATAGGTGGATAGATAGATAGATAGATAGATAGATAGATAGATAGATAGATAGATAGATAGATAGATAGATAGATAGATAGATAGATAGATGGATGGATAGATAGATAGATAGATAGATAGATAGATAGATAGATAGATAGATAGATAGATAGATAGATAGATAGATAGGTGGATAGATAGATAGATAGATAGATAGATAGATAGATAGATAGATAGATAGATAGATAGATAGATAGATAGATAGATAGATAGATAGATAGATAGATAGATAGATAGATCCTGTCCTCCACTCGTTACATATATCAATGGCTCCTGTTTGAACTGGTTATCAGTATAAAAGACACCTGTCCCCAAACTCAAACAGTCACACTCCAATCTCCACTTTAGCCAAGACCAGAGTGTCACACGACACCAGAAACTAACAAGTAGACCAGCACCAGGCTGGGAAGACTGAATCTTCAAGCAGCATAGTGTGAAGAAATCAACTGCGAGAGCAATTACTAAAAAGTGGAAGACATACAAGACCACTGATAATCTCCCTCCATCTGGGCTCCATGCAAGATGTCACTCTGTGGTGTGAAATGATCGCGACAACGGGGTCCAAGTGAATGACCTGCAGAAGGCTGGGACCAAAGTGACAAACCATCAGTAACAAACTACGCCACCAGGGACTCATGTCCTGCAGTGCCAGAATGTGTCCCCCTTCTTAAGCCACTACATGTCCAGGACCGTCTTTTTGCTCAAGAGCATCTGGATGATCCAGAAGAGGACTCGGAAAACATCATATGGTCAGATCAAACCAAAGTAGAACTTTCTGATAAAAATTTAGCTTGTCGTGTTTGAATGAGAATAATGCCGAGTTGCATCCAGAGAATGCCATACCTACTGTGAAGCATGGGGGTGGAAGCATCATGTTCTGCAAAGATACCAGGACAGCTGATCTGTATCCTGATATTTTGAATGAAAACCTCCTTCCATCAGCAAGACCATTGAAGATGAGACGAGTCTGGGTATTTCAGCATGACATTGATCCCAAAAGTTACTGCACAAACAAAACAATGTCCAAACTGTTTTACTAACAGCGCGCATAACGGTTGTACCTTTCAAAGGTACAAAATATCACATCTGTATCAAACTAGTATGTCTGTCAGAATAAATGCGCAACATAAGGCGTTCACATGCAATTTTGCATTTGTTAGGACAATGTAAATGTATCAATTTATCAGTTGCATTGTTATTTATCAAACCTGAGAGCAACTTTGCTCATATAAACTGTGCCGATATTTAACAGGCTTAAAAAGGACATGCAGTCTGTCTCTGTATGCACATACAAAAAGGAGACATTGAAACAAAGCAAGGACAATCAGAGAAATCATTTTTCAACCTCTGGAATACTTTTGGCATAAATAAGGAAACAAAACACATGTCTTATCCAGCACTGCCATTTTGGAGTCAGAGAAAGAACTCAGATTGACTTGGAGCAAAGAGGGTTCACACAACAATAAAACTGCTTACAAGTCTGCACATTTTTGCATTTGGGTCATTCCAGCGTACAGTGACTGTCACAGCTGGGATCCCCAAATACCGTTTTTCAGATGTGCTGCCCGAGTCCTAAATGCCATGTGCTGCCAGATTGCCATTTATAAGGTTCCACTCACTCTGCAGCCATTAACTAAGACCAAACAAGGCTTTTATTAGCAATATCTGGATTTCCCAGAGTAATGGGAGCAAACGATGCCACCCTTCACAGACACTGAGCATGCATACAGAAATCACAAACATGCATTTGTTGAACATGCAGTGCGGCCTGTGATGCCAAAGGCATAATTACCAACGTTGTGGCAAAATATCTTGGGTCAGTGCACGATTCTTTTATTTTGAAAAAAACAGTTTTCTGTTCTCCAAGTTGCAAGCTGACGAGTTTTTATACGGTTGGCTTGTAGTCAGTTTATGAAATCCTTAGTATCAATAAATGAGGCCTACGTTCCAAACAACAAAAAGTCATATTTACTGATTTTTTTTTAAGGTGACAGTGTATACAGCCTACAGCCTGACATTTTATTAAATGCCAGTAGGCTATTTCTTTTGTTTGCTTTCTAATGTCTTTCCACTGTCTTTTTTCTTCCTTCCCTGTTCTCATTATTTTGCGGACAGCATTAACTTTCTCATAAATCTGCTCCCACATTTCATTTATTTTTCTGACAGTTCTACATTAAATACTGAAATTACTACTGGAAAATTGGTGATCTTAGTAGATCACCAATGTGTCCTTTTGTGTTTAGTCTTTTTTTGTGTTTCTTCTTTTTCATCATTATTATTATTATTTTGTTGAGTGTGCCGTCTTTCTTAGTTTTTTGTTGTTGTTGTTGTTGTTGTTGAGTTTTTGTTTTAAATTGTATTTTCTTACTCCAGGGACCGAGCTATCTAATGTCATTTCCGTGTCAATCGCTATCACCTGCATGTTTGCAATGGAAAAATTCAATAAATATATTGAAATAAAAATGCTATGCTGAAGCAGTTTAACCAAGGCCAAAAAACTACTTTTCAGGAAAAAAAAGAAAACTGTACAAAACGTGAAACACTAATATGGAAAGTCATACATGCCAGTGCAAAACGCTTTCCCAAAGTTCTGAACACACTGCTGAAACACGCCCTACCTAATGCTCAGGAATGGCACCACATCAAGCATTATTTTGACACGTCTCTGTGAAACTTGTTTCCCAGTTCGGCTTTAGGGAGCAAGACCTTGAGCTGGTTTATCTCAGCTGCTATCAGGCCAGAGGCAGTGAACGCAGATACAAACAGATTTGAACATATAGACGCCACCATGCACACACACCGTCAACACTAACCTTGTAAATCTGGGATTCTTTATGTCCGTCCAGGAAATTGCTTCAACGTTTGTTTTATTCAGAATTAATTATTCAGAATTAGATCAATCCAAAATAAAGTATTCTCCTTTGAGTTTACATAGATATAGTAACTCAGAAACTAGGTTTATGCAGGTCGGAGGTGTTGGAACACCAGCTGGTTACAAGCATTCTTCATTTTTCCTGCTTTGGAAGAAGACAAGGAAGGTAAAGTACAGGAAACAGGAGGCAGAAGAATATATGCATCATCAGGACTGGAATTAACTTAAAGTGGAATAAACGTTTACATGATAGAGGAATTAATCAGTTCGAATTTTAAATGAACCAGCCACTAACTTTGGAATCAAGTTTAATTCAGAATTGTCCTTTTCTCTTGGAATTAGGTGTTTATGTGCTCAACTTTCATCTCTGTAAAGCAGATTTAACTTTATTCCAAATTAAAGAGGAATAAAACTCCTGTAAACATTGCTATATCCAATCCAAAACAAGGAAAAGACTTGGATAAAAACACTGGTGGATCTTCTTTATAGAGAGGAGTGATGTACTGATCCCACTTTGTAAATGATGGGACAGTATCATGTCCTGCAGGCAGAAATAATCACATCCACCATTTGTTTGCAGCAGTGATTTTTGTCTTCTATGGCTCAGTTCCAAATATTCTACATTATTTAACTACACAGTTTTTCTTAGAAGACGAAGTATTTCTCGTTTCATCTCACTGTGCAGTATGAGTTAGACCACCTGGAATTCAGTTATCGATTATTTTTTTTTAAAATCACTTCTAAACAACCTTTCTGATGGACTTGGAAGTTGTTTTCCCCACTCAGACCAGTCTGGAGAGCCAATGTGTCCCTTTCCAGTTAGAATCTATAAAGTGAGGTGTATTATTACAGGTCCTGATGGAGTCTAAATGTTCTCACAACCAAATAAATCATTGTCATAATCATCATTGTCCAGGAAAATTTTGTCTTTTCCTTCAGCTGATCTTCTGAACGTAACATGAGAAGCTGAAGTTTCCTCAATGAATGTCATTTTGTCAAAACTCACAAATAAAGTTTACAATCATGGTGGTGAAGTTGCATATGGGAATGTAATCTTAAGAATCATTTTAGTAGATTTAACTGTGAAAATTCACAGCTGTGTCTTATGGATTGTTGAAAGATTGCAGCTTGGTCTTCAATTTTATGTTGTTTTGGCTGTAAATAGGCGTTTAACATAAGACACTGTCTTCATCATTCTCATTTTACCCATGTAATACTCTAACTTCAGACTATGCACAATAAGAATTTTTATTTATTTATATTATGTTTTATTTATCAACCTAATGAAGATGTATGAGAACAAGCATCACTGGATGGGAGCATTTCAAATGCTAAGTAATGGTCAGAAAATGTTTAGATGCAGCTCAGAAACTTCACACAGGTTTTCTCTGGTTCATTTTACTGTGGCAGTGTGACAACAATGAGCTGCTGGTGATAAATAGAGGTAAAACCCTGCAGAGAAAGTTGGATCACTGCTGACATTATTCATACAATAACACAGTCTGTTAGAGTCCAACGAACAGCTGACCTGAAGCCCAAATGAACCTGCTGCTCATGTTTGTTTATGCGACTGAACTGACTTGTCCACTGAACTCAGACTGGGATCTTTACAATGTCAGAAACAGAATCAACTGTAGTAAAAACCATCATCATGTTCTGTTTACACTGGAATATAGAAAAAAAATACTGTTTTATCAAACATAAAACTCTAAACCAGAGGCACATCTATCTATCTATCTATCTATCTATCTATCTATCTATCTATCTATCTATCTATCTATCTATCTATCTATTGTGTTTGTGTGTGTGCGTGTGTGTGTGTGTGTGTGTGTGTGTGTGTGTGTGTGTGTGTGTGTGTGTGTGTGTGTTTGTGTGTGTGCGTGTGTGTGTGTGTGTGTGTGGTGTGTGTGTGTGTGTGTGTGTGTGTGAGAGAGAGAGAAAGAGACAGAGAGAGAGAGAAAAATGACTGGGGGAAGGGTGTTTGCCCCCCTGCAGGAGTGCTGATGGATGGAGGGCTCCTGTAGTGAGGGGCATCAGACTCTGAGCCAGAATACAGCACAGAGGCAGGTAGATGCTTTACGGGAGGTTTGCGTGCACCAACAGAACATTCCAAAAACCAATCAAAAGCACCAGAAATAAACCAAAATCAACCAGAACATCCCAAGTACATCCATCATGGTTCAATCACATCCCTGTAACAGATATTTCCTACACATTGTTTCCTTCATGTCGCAACTCATGTTTAACTTGTTTCTTCATGTGAACTCAGAAACACTAAAACACAGATAATTAATGAAGGGGGTTACACAAAACAATCAACCAAAATTAGAAATTATGACACACAAAGTAGCATAAATCTACGCATTCCGATAGAGTAACCACAATACTCTGGTCTAACGACATCCATTACGATCACCTGGAGCTTCCACTGGGACAAGGCTGAAACTCCAGTGATAAGGCTGAAATTCCTGGAATAAGGCTAGAACTCTTGGAATAAGGTTGGGACACTTAAATAAGGCTAGATGTGTGTGACGAAACTGAGACTCCAGAGGTAAGGCTGACAATCCTGAAATTAGGCTGTGACTCCTGTGACGTGACTGGGACTCCTAGGATAAGACTTAAACCCCTGGGATAATGCTGGGACTCCTGGGATAAGGCTGGAACTTGTAGGATAAGGGTGGGACTCCTGGGATGGGGCTGCCACTCCTGGGATAAGGTTGGGACTCCTGGGATACGGGTGGAACTCCTGGGATAAGACTGGGACTCCTGGGATAGGGATGGGACTCCTGGGGTAGGGCTGAAACTCCTGGGATAAGGCTGGGACTCCTGGGAAAAGGCTGGGACTCCTGAGATACGGGTGGAACTCTTGGGGTAAGGCTAAGACTCCTGGGATAAGGCTGAAATTCCTGGGATAAAGCAGGGACTCCTGCAATAAGGCTGGAACTTCTGGGAAAAGGCTCGGACTCCTGGGATAGGGCTGGCACACCTGGGATAAGGCTGAGACTCCTGAGGTAAGGCTGAAACCGCTGGGATAAGGCTGGGACTCCTGGGATAGGGCTGGGACTCCTGGGGTAGGGCTGAAACTCCTGGGATAAGGCTAGGACTCCTGAAATATGGTTGGGACTTGTCGAATAAGGCTGGGACTCCTGAGATACGGGTGGAACTCCTGGGATAAGGGTGGGACTCCTGGGATAAAGCTGAAATTCCTGGGATAAGGCTGGGACTCCTGGAATAAGACTGGGACTTGTCAAATAAGGTTAGGACTCCTGTGATAGGGCTGGCCAGCTGGGACAAGGCTGGGAGGCAGGCCTGTGGGACTCTGGAGGCAGCTGATGGGTACCAACGCCGAGGCAAAAACTCGGGCATGGGAGGAGTTCGGCGAGGCCATGGAGAAAGACATCCGGACAGCTTCGAGGAGATTCTGGTCCACCATCCGGCGGCTCAGGAGGGGGAAGCAGTGCTCCATCGACACTGTGTACAGTGGAGATGGGGAGCTGCTGACCTCAACTCGGGACGTTGTGGTTCGGTGGAAGGAATACTTCGAAGACCTCCTCAATCCCACCAACACGTCTTCCGATGAGGAAGCAGAGCTGGGGGACTCAGGGGTGGACTCTCCTATCTCTGGGGCTGAAGTTGCTGAGATGGTCAAAAAGCTCCTTGGCGGCAAGGCCCCGGGGGTGGACAAGATCCGCCCGGGGTTCCTTAAGGCTCTGGATGCTGTGGGGCTGTCCTGGCTGACACGCCTCTGCAGCATCGCGTGGACATCGGGGGCAGTACCGCTGGATTGGCAGACTGGGGTGGCCGTCCCCCTTTTTAAGAAGGGGGACCGGAGGGTGTGTTCCAATTACAGGGGAATGACACTCCTCAGCCTCCCTGGGAAGGTCTATTCAGGGGTCCTGGAGAGGAGGGTCCGCCGGATAGTCGAATCTCGGACCCTCTTTGGGGTCCTGGAGGGGACATGGGAGTTTGTCCAACCATTATACATGTGCTTTGTGGACTTGGAGAAGGCATTCGACCGTCTCCCCCGAGGGCTCCTGTGGGGGGTACTCCGGGAGTATGGGGTACCGGACCCCCTTGTGTGAGCTGTCCGGTCCCTGTACGACAGGTGTCAAAGCTTGGTTCGCATTGCCGGTAGTAAGTCGGATTAGTTTCCGGTGAGGGTTGGACTCCGCCAAGGCTGCCCTTTATCACCGATTCTGTTCATAACTTATATGGACAGAATTTCTAGGCGCAGCCGAGGTGTTGAGGGGATCTGACTTGGTGGCCTCAAGATTGGGTCCTTGCTTTTTGCAGATGATGTGGTCCTGTTGGCTTCATCTGGTTGTGCTCTCCAGCTCTCGCTTGAGCGATTCACGGCCGAGTGTGAAGCGGCTGGGATGGGAATCAGCACCTCCAAATCTGAGACCATGGTCCTCAGCCGGAATAGGGTGGATTGCCCTCTCCGGGTCGGGAGTCAGGTCCTGCCTCAAGTGGAGGAGTTTAAATATCTCGGGGTCTTGTTCATGAGTGAGGGAAGGATGGAGCGTGAGATCGACAGACGGATCGGTGCGGCGTCTGCAGTAATGCGGACTCTGCGCCAGTCTGTCGTGGTGAAGAAGGAGCTGAGCAAGAAGGTGAAGCTCTCGATTTACCAGTTGATCTACGTTCCTACCCTCACCTATGGTCATGAGCTGTGGGTCGTGACCGAAAGAACAAGATCTCGTATACAGGCGGCTGAAATGAGTTTCCTCCGCAGGGTGGCCGGGCTCTCCCTTAAGAGATAGGGTGAGGAGCTCGGTCATCTGGGAGGGGCTCAGAGTAGAGCCGCTGCTCCTCCGCATCGAAAGGAACCAGTTGAGGTGGCTCGGGCATCTGGTCAGGATGCCTCCTGGACGCCTCCCTGGTGAGGTGTTCCAGGCACGTCCCTCTGGGAGGAGACACCGGGGGAGACCCAGGACACACTGGAGGGATTATATCTCTCGGCTGGCCTGGGAACGCCTCAGGATCCCCCCCGCAGAGTCGGCAAATGTGGCTGGGGAGAGGGAAGTCTGGGCTTCCCTGCTTAGGCCGCTGCCGTCGCGACCCGACCCCGGATAAGCGGCATGAAGATGAAGATGAAGAGATTGCATCTGAAATAGTGAGGCTAAGATTAATGGTAACACATGGCATAACAGCAGAACCATGAATTTATACAATGCACAGCTACTCATGTAGTCATGTTGAGGAATTTTAATTCCAACACAAAAAATTGTCACACAGTGTGTTTAGGCTCAAAAGAACTTACTGGAAAACTTACTCAGAAATAGTGCTCTAACTGAAACGTCCTATCCTGGGATTATGTTGTCTGTTGTATTGATATTATACAATCTCAGAAATAGACACATTCACAGAGACCACAGTTTCCTACCAGCATTATGTCCTAGCGTTTGCTGCTGCAACAATGATGCATTTGGTCTGATTGATGAGTTTCAATTCTTCATGTAGTTGAAGAATAATTGTTCTTCCATGGTTAAGTAGCTGCTCTGCCAAGCCTCTCTGTGTTTGCGCTTGGTCAGATGCTGCAAACACCACCCCTTTAATGTGAGACCGTAATGATCAAGATGAATATCATGGGTTGAATTACCAAGTTGATAACCAGCTTTACCGCATGGTGGGATTGCAAATTTCCTGTAAGTTACCATAGCAATATCCTGCTTCATGGTACAGGCCAATGAGATAAGGTTGGGATTCCTGGGATAAGAGCTGGATTGTTGGAATATAACTGGGACTCATGGGATAAGGGCCAGGACTCCTAGGAAAAATTTGTGATATTTGGGAGAAGGCTGGAACTCCAGAGGTACTGAGAGCAATGGAAGTCTTGGGATGCATTTGGGACTCCTGGGATAAGGTTAGTACTCCCGGGAGAAAACTGAGACTCCTGCAGTAAGGCAGGGATAATGCTTGTATGAGATCTTCAGCAAACTTACGAGTCACCCTGAAGAATTTTTAATTTTCTGTAATATAAATGAAAAGAAGAAACTTTGTGACTCACCAGTGAGTATTGTTACATGATGTTTTTTCATTCTGAATTATTAATTCCGAATTAACAGAATCCTCTTACGAATTTACATGAAAATAATAATTCCTAATGGAGTTTTACATGGAAAGGGTTCTGATTAGACAGGGGGGCGGTCGTGACATACTTACGTCTACCAGAAATAAACAATGTTTGCATCCTGCTTCTCGTCTTTTCGGTCGTAACATAGAAAACTACATAATAAGTTCCAGTTTTGCCGTTATTTTGATTATAATTCTGAAGCACCAGTTTGACACAAACATACTACTTCACTTTATTCAGCCGCTGAGGAACAGAATGAAGATAGACTAGTGAACACGCGAGACAAAACAGCACGCGGAATATGTGCATCCTCAGGACGGGACAAGGTGAGGAGCATGTGCAGAACAATCGGAAATAACTTAGAGCCAAGTTAAGGTTTACATGATGGAGGAATTAATCAGTTCGGATTTAAAATGCGACTAAACCACTAATTCAGAATAAAGTTTAATTTGGAATTGACTTCATTTGGATTTAAGTGTTTACATGGTCATTTTTCACCAGTTTAAAGCAGATTTAACTTTTATTCCAAATTGAACGGGAATTAAAAGTTCTGTTTAAACATGGCCAATGTTTATCTGTCTGGTTCCTCCAGCTTCTGCTGTTATCTTCACTCTGAACAAAGAAAAGTCTGATGGAGCTTCTTCAGAGGGAATTTAAAACTTCTCTGATAGACTGATGTTACGCTGAATAATTATTTCAATCAGGCTGTGCTGCGACTCTGGCCTGTTTACTCAGGCTGCTCAATTGGCTTAAACAACACAGTAATACTCTTTAATTAAATAGTAAAGACTTAAGGATAATTAATGTGCGGGGGTGGGGTGGACAAGCAGGGCAATGAATGGAAAAAGACTTGCATATGTAAATGAGACTTTGAAATAAATAAGTACACATAAATACTTTTTTAAAGGATCTATTTAGCAAATAATGAACTGACACTTAAACTGAGCTTTCCTGAGTATAATCATTTATTGTCTTAACAAATATTTCTACTTTTATCATCAGTTTTATCTGTTTTTCATTGTTGTCGGTGTAACTTTGATTGTCACTGCCAGGTTTCTAACATTTATGTCCACAATAAAATACTCATAACAAGACTCATAACAGTTATTATCACCATGAATGATGAACAAGGTGTAGATAGATAGATAGATAGATAGATGTGCATTTTGGTGCTTCATGTTTGCTAAAACAGTATTTATATATATATATATATATATATATATATATATGTGTGTGTGTGTGTGTATACATATATATATATGTATGTATACATATATATATATATATGTATGTATATATATATATATAATTTTTTCAGCCATTCAGGTAAAAACCATCAGACTACCAGCTGGTAGTCTGAAGATAGACTGGGTCCTTTTAAAAGCAGTAAACAGGTTTTCTGCAGGTGAATGAAGGGGAACGAGGTCTGTATGCTGATGAAATGATGAAAGGTTGTTTTAAAAACGCCTAATTACCTGTAATCCTTTTAATTTCTCACACTCTCAATAAACAAAGCAGAAAGGATCGAGTCTCGCTGACTGGAGGAGGAAGACCTGCTGCAGGAGAGAGGATGAGGAGGGTCAAAACTGGGTATGATTATGATCAGGGATTGTCTTTTTGTTTTTCATGACAGAGTGGTGATGGTGGCAGTGGGCCTCCCAGGCCCCTCCTCGCCCCTCTCTTCCCCCCCCACCACCAGCGGACAGTTCCCCAGGTAAAGAGATGTCTGAAATTAAAGGGGAGGGGGTGGGGGTGTCCGCTTTTGTTCTGCAGAAAAAGGGGGCTTGTTCTTAGCAGATCAGCCTGCCATTTTAACAGGGGGTGTGTGCGCGCGGAGCGGTGTGGGATGGGACCAGAGAGAGAAGACAGTCCGACCACAGCCGAACCACCGCGGGAACACTGAGGAGCGCGAGCCTGTCACTGTGTGTTCAGCTGCGACTCGCGCACACACCTGAAGACCACAAGGACTACCAGGAGGAGCAGTCTGAGCCATTCTGCAAGTCTCACCTCCGCCCCAGCAAGTCCACTTTCAGGTTCTGCTCATCCTTCCGCCCGGAGTTTCCTCTGAGCAGGAGTTTCCTTTCTGCCTGGTGAGAATGTGTCCGCGGCGCGTCCACGAGCCGATCTGTCCCTACCTCTGACCTCCACCGGATCATCGGGGAAATCTTTGGACTTGTTGTTTAAAAGATCATCGAGATCATCTGGACTTTTTCAGCCTGAACGGAGAATTTTCAGGAAGGTCTTTTAACCTCCACCCATCATGCGACTCATCACATTCAGACTCAGCTACATGTAAGTCCTTCTGCTCACTTCATGCACCTGAAAGCATCTAAAATAAATCATGAGATCCAACTCTTTCCTTCTCCTCCCCAGGTTTCTGCACTTGCTGGCGTTTTGCTTCTACGCGCAGGTACGTCCCGTTTTATCTCTTTACTTAGAATACATTTCAGATTGACTTTGACATGAAAATGATGCTTATAATTAACCTAAGAAAAACAAGGTGCACGCGGCGCAGAGCGCGCGGCCAGGCCGCTAAGGTTGGGGATGAGGAGAACATTATTTAGGGGGTTTCAAAGCGCCGTGCGTGGGGCGGCGGGACGCGACGCACGCCGGCTCTGGCGCACACGAAACACCGGGGCGCAGGGAAACAGTCTGAAAATCTCAAGTCAGACGCTCAAAGTTCGTTTTTGAGGGAATTTAGAAAAGAAAAACTGCTTCATAGTTATAATATAACACATTTAATCGGAATAAATTTCCGTTTTACATTCATTTTTCTTCCTTTTCTCTCTGTTGCTGCAACCTGTAATCACACCGCGCGTGTTTTCTGGACCTAGTTACCTCCATTTGGCTGCAGCTCCTCTGGAAGGAAAAAAAAAAAGAACATGTTGGTGTTTGCGTTTGTTTCCTCTGCCCGTTAAATCATTTCATCATTTAAAGAGACATAGCTGACCTCAGGCTGGATCTGACTTCTTATGTCATCCGGTTAACTTCACAGGTTAGAGGATCATAAAAACTAAAGAAAGAAAAATACTTTGTTAGAAAACATCATTTAAATAAATAAACAAATAAATAGATAAATAAATAAATAAACAAATAAATAAATAAAAACTCGCACTGATGATTGCAATGCCATCTAATTTCTGACAGGTAACCAATCAGTCCCCGCCTAATTTCACGCAGCATGTAAGCGAGCAGAGCAAAGTGACGGACCGCGTGAGCCGCAGGTTGATCCGGATCTACCAGCTGTACAGCCGAACCAGCGGCAAGCACGTGCAGGTCCTGCCCAACAAGAAGATCAACGCCATGGCCGAAGATGGAGATGCGCACGGTAAGACACGTCCAAGTGATCCACAGTCATTTTCAGCTCCACGTGCATTGAAATGTTTACTTCACTTCATGGTCAGGAAAAGAATGTTTCAGGTTTGGGACGATAAGCAGCCTACTTCCTCCTGAATGTAGTCCACGCGGCCCAAACTCACGCACGCAGACCGCGTGAAGGATGTGGGAACAAATCTCAGGACTGTTGTGTAGGATTATTTTATATATATATATATATATATATATATATATATATATATATATATATATATATATATATATATATATATATATATATATATATATATAAATGCACCATTTGTGATTTGAGTGGAATTTTAAAGAAGGAGGCTGAGATCTCAGAGCATGTCCCGTGGGTTGTTAATAATGTTGGAAGTGAAGTGATCCTCCAGAGGACCTGCAGGTCTGGAAGAGCCATTAGAAGTCGTCCTGCTTCTGCCTCTTGAACATTTACTGCATAGCTCCTGTTTCCACTCCACCCCTTCCACTGTACTCCGCTGCTGGCCTGCAATCTTTGTTTCTCACTGAATTCTTCAAAGATCATAGTTGTCCTAAAGTATCCGTACACATAGTGTCTGCAGCGTGCCTTTGAACAGTAAGATGATGCAGAAATCAGCATTTATCTGATATTTATTTGGATTAAAAAGGAAAAAAATGTGCAAAGTCACTTGTGACCGCAGCCATGAATCTCAGACATGTTGCGGTTTGTCAGGTGGGTGGAAAAAGCCCAGCCAGCCTTTTGCTGTCACTTTGGACTATTCCTGTTCGGTGTCATGGACTACAAGATGGTTTCTATGAGATTATCAGCTGTTTTGTCCGGCGCTGTGTGGATTGATATCTGTGAGAGTGTAAAGTCAGGAACATGAGATGAAAGTGGAGCTTTATATCACCATAAATATCTGCGACTGGCAGAAATGATCTTTTAGCCTTTAAGCAATGATCAGACTCATGTTTTTTTTTTAAGCTTTCCAGGATATTTCACTGCATAAATCTCCAGGAATGCCTCCACAGTGTTTTCTCCATGTTACTCTGAGTTTACAAGTCAGCAGCTTGTTCGCCATGATTGATTCGTTCAGGCAGGCATGGAAAAGACATCTTTACCTGAAAACCGTCCCTGTCATACTTCCTGAGACAACTTTTTTTCCCTCTCTGACTTCTTTAGCTAAACTGATTGTGGAGACGGACACATTTGGGAGTCGAGTGCGCATCAAAGGAGCTGAGACAGGCTTCTACATCTGCATGAACAAGAGGGGGAAGCTCATTGGCAAGGTGAGGACAAAGCCGATCGACCAGAGGGCTGCAAAGGTCAAAGTGTCAGTGGCACAAGAAGTGAGAGGAGGATTAAGTGTTGGCCTCATGGACTTGTAAAGGAAACATGAGGGGAAATGGATGAGAAGAGGAGCTAAAGTCCACAGAAATGGACTCATTATTTGGTCTTTTGTTTGCGTGTTATTAAATTACATTTAGCACAGAAGTGAACTGATGAAAGACAGCAGAACAGTCTCACAACAGCAGATGGAAAAATGATGATGATGGAGTTTAAGAGTCACTGGGCAATGAGGTCATGACTTCGTCATGACTTCGACTTTAAAGAAAAAAAACTAGGGGAACTATATCATCTGGAAATAGTTGGCAGTATTTCATATTTTTCCGATAGAAAACCTTACAAATGATAATAAAATAAATCTACTTGGACCATCTGCTAGATGTGTATTAGATAGCGGACTGACTTTTTCCTCCCTTTTCAGTGACGTTTGATGAAACTGAGAGTTCAGTTTTTAAAAAAGAACAATTCTCAACTCTGCAGATTAAATCTAACTTATTTTTATATATTTTTCTCTTTAAAATTTACTACAAACCCCCTCTATTATATGTAGGATTTTATATATATATATATATATATATATAATATATATATATATATATAAAATCCTATATATAATAGGATTTTATATATATATATATATATATATATATATATATATATATATATATATATATATATATATATATATATGTATAATTTAATCCATATCAAATAAGACTTCTTCATATTATTTATTTACTATTATTTATTTTATGATGTTGATTTATTGTTACTAATTTACTAAAGTTACTTTATCTTTATATATTAAGTTGGTTTCTATAGAAACTGTGAATATATTCGTGCGTTAGGTGATTGAGAGAACATCTGCGCGCCCCAGAAGCACCGACCGACGTTCCACGACGGCTTTTAGAAGCTTCGATCTTCAGACTGAAAAATGGCAAAGCTCCGACTTTCATTCTCAGTGTTTGTGATGTTTTCATGTGAGAATGGTGCTGAGGATATGGTTGTGCTTTTCCCTCACTGTGATGGCTAATAAACAGTCCACCCCCCCACCCCCACCTCCACACAACCATGCACACACACACACACACACCCCTATTCACTTACCCTCCACCCACCCAGCACCCTGCCTCGAACACCATCTGCCCCGAGCTACCAACCCTGTCACTGCAGCTCCCAGTGTGTATATACATGCGTGTACATGCGTATGTATGCAGGCGTGTATATGTGTATGTATGTGTGTGTGTGTGTGTGTGTGTATGAAAAGAGACTGAGGAGTCTGTGTGTCCAGAAAGAGGAGCGCTTGTTCCAGTAATCCAGTGTTTCATCTGTTTCCTGTGACCTTACTGTACCTCTCATGTGTGTTAAAGGTGCATCATGATATTTGATGTCATCTCTTGAAGATGACACTGATCACCTGTTTACTTGTAAAGATGTCACCCTGAAGTCACGGGACATCAGCTGCACAGGGTTGGATCCATTTAAGGCTCTATTGATTGACCTAAACTTAACCGCAGTCTGAAGGCGGATCAATCCAGAGTGAAAGTGACACTGAATGTTGATTAAAACTTTATGTGAGGAGATCGGAGCTGCGACTCCTCTGGAAGTTTCCATTGCACCTTTTGATAGCTTGCTTCATGTATAAGGTGTGTGTGTGTGTTCATGCTCTGGGAAGTCTGTGTATCTGATGTTTCCCATTTGTAAATCTTGGCTAAACACCGTTTTCTGTCTCTGCAGAAAAACGGACAAGGCCGCGACTGCATTTTCACCGAGATCGTGCTGGAAAATAATTACACTGCCTTGAGGAATGCCCGTTATGATGGCTGGTACATGGCTTTTACCCGCCGTGGGCGTCCACGGAAAGGCTCACAGACACGCCAGCACCAGCGTGAGGTCCATTTCATGAAGCGCTTGCCAAAGGGGCAGCAGCCCACCCACCCGAGCCACCAACGGCCTTTTGATTTTATCCACTATCCTTTCAACCAAAGGACTAAACGCACACGATACTCTTCAGAGCACTGAGGGGGAGGAGGAGGAAGATAAAAAGAGACAGAGAAGAAACTGGATATTGACTGGAAACCAGCAGTTTATACTCTCCTGTTATTTCCTTTCAAACAAAACCTCTAGAGTTTTCACTACAGAGCTTCTTTTCTACCTTTATTGAAGTAAAGACAGTTGTACATAAAAAAAGAAGCACGGCAGATCTATTTTTGTACTCCAGACTTTTAATTCTGATGTGTAAAAAGAAAAAAGCGCACACGACTCATCCTGCATATCTTGGAAGTGCATTATGTTGTTACCTGGTGGTAACACTTTATAATAAGGAAACGACACACGGAGTAAAGTAATCCTTAATTAATGCAAGACTCATGATGATAAAACTTGCAGATTGAGTTCTAATTCTTCAAATTAAGTTTTTACCAATAGATGCAGATGAATATTTATTGAAACTAACTCCTTTGTTTATGTATGAAGTGATCGCATCCCTCAGGTGTTGAAAACAGTAATTCAAAACATTCACTGCATTAATTAAATCATCATGAGTCAACTATTAACGAAGGAATACTTGTGTGTACGATTTGTACCATTGTTAAAAAGTATTAATGCCATTTTGACCAGTTTTTGTTTTTGGACTCTGCTGCTCAAGGAGACTTGAAGGGCCCTGACTGACTGGACTGCCAGGGAACGCTGCGTTCAGGGACACGCTGTCGGACACTGCACTGTGGAGCGCAGGGGGCAACAAACACTGCAGAACAAATACTGGTAATACCCCAGTGTTTAAGCTTTCTGCATCCTGACTGGAATAATTCAGTATCTTTTAAGCCAACAGAGCTTTATCAGCATCTGATACAACAATGTGGCAGCTGTATTTTACAATCAGACCGTATAACACCTTCTGCTCCTCACCCCATGTGTTTGTTTCCCTCAATGTTTTTTATACATATATAAATATATTTTTATTTTATGATGCGTTAAATAATTTTAATGAAAATATTTATTTAAAAGATGTAATAAATGTACATTAGAAAACTGATATTAAACTCTTGTTTGGTAACTGCTTGTTTGGGACCCATTTGTCAATAGACCCGTTTGCTGTGTGTAAATCCACCATGTATAATAGTGTTGTTGTTCTTACATCTTTGTGCTTGCCACTGTTTCAGTTCATTTATCAGTTTAGAATAGTTCAGTATGCATCCCAACCAGATCCAACAGGCTGTGTTATGGCAGTTGTACATGGGAAATGTATGAATGATGCAGCACATACTGGTTTTGCTGGACATATTTGACATTGGTAATGTGGGTGATGTTGGAGATAATGTAGGTGATGATGGTAAAGTGGGTGATATTAGTAAAGTAAGTGATGTGGGTGATTTTAAAAATGTTGGTATATGGGTAATGTTGGGAACACTGGTAAAAGGGTGATATTGATAAAGTAGGCAATATTGGTGATTTGGGGGATATTGGATGATACTGATAATGTTGCAAATTCTGCTAAAATGGGTGATGTTTGTAAATGACTTGTTATTGGGAATGTTGGATATATAGGTAATGTGGGTGATGATGGTGATGTTGAAGTTATTTGTAATGTAGAGGATAATGGATGATATATTGGTAATGTGGGTGATTATGGTAAATGCAATAATATTGGTGATGTTGGGGATATTGGTCATGTGGGGAATGTTGAAAATATGGGTAATGTGAATACTGGTAAAAAGGGTGATGTTGGTAAAGCAGGTGATATTGGGGATGTTGAGGATATAGGTAATGTGTGTGTGTGTGTGTGTGGGGGGGGGGGGGGGGGGGGGGGGGGGTATTGGATGATATTGGTAATGTGGGTGATGTTGGAGATGTTGGTAATGTAGGAACTACTGGTAAAGTGGGTGATGTTAAATGAGGTGATATTGGTGGATTGGGAGATATTGGTAATGTGGGGTATATTGAATGATAATGGTAATGTGGGTGATGTTGGGGATATTGGTAATATAGAAAATACTGGTAAAGTGGATGATGTTAAATGAAGTGATGTTGGTGGGTTGGGAGATATTGGTAATGATTGGCATATTGAATGATATTGATAATGTGGGTGATGTTGGGGATATTTGTAAAGTGGGGGTTATAGGATGATATTGGTAATGTGGGTGATGTTGGTAATGTAGGAAATACTGGTAAAGTGGGTGATGTTAAATGAGGTGATATTGGTGGATTGGGAGATATTGGTAATGTGGGGTATATTGGATGGTATTGGTGATGTGGGTAATGTTGGGGATGTTTGTAAAGTAGGTGTTATTGGATGACATTGGTAATGTGCTGAATACTGGTTAAGTGGGGACTGTTGTTAACTGAAGTGATATTGGGGATTTTGGTAATGTGGGTGATGTTGGCAACGTTGAGGATATTAGTAATATAAGGGATATTGGTGATATGGGTGAAGCGTGGGGTCCCTGAACAATGCCATTAACCCTTTATCTGACACTTGTTGATATTTTTGGAAATTTGAATCCTCAGCCACAGAATAGTGTTATCATTATACAGGAGGATATTACAAGACTTTAAAACTTGGATACTCTTCTAAAGAAAAAGTCATAAAGTGGTAAGTGGTCAATACAAGGTTTTTTCTGAATATTTATGCTAAAGACGTATCTCAATTAAGTACCTTGAATCTGGCCTGATAGTGGGGAGAACTGAGTGCGGTTTACTGATTTAATGCATTAGCATGCAGCAGCATTTTTTTTATGTCCAATGAACTGTACAAACATGGTAATTTGCCAAATAAAGGGTTAACCCCGCAACCGCTCCCCAGAACGTGCAACCTGGTAGCCAATTGTGCTCTAGTAAATCTAAAGATGGGTTAAATACAGAGCCTAATGTACCTGTTGAGATTAATGAAGTAAAAAGTATAATAGTTTTTAGGTATTGTTATGAATATTATGGCAATAATGTTGGTAATTTGGATGATTTTGTTGATTCAATTCAGTTTTATTTGTATTGCGCTAATTCACAACAGTCATCTGAAGGCACTTTACAGACATAATAAATTTTGTGATTCAATTAAAACAAATACACATTAGTCCAGTTTATAATTGTGTTCAAAAAGCCAATTCATAGTAATAATGGTCTAGCTAAGGAAATCAACTGAATTTTATCTGGGACAGAGAGGGGTCTAATAACCTCCCATTTTACGTTTAGAACTTCTAGAAACCACCAATAAACCTTCAGCCTGAGAGTGAAGTGTCTGTTGGGAAATCTGGAGCTCTTTAAAATGTAACAAGAGAATTTTAAATTCTATCCGATATTTCACAGGAAGTCAGTGAAGATAAAATAAAACTCCAGAAATTTGATCTATAGCTGATAATTCTCATCAGAACCTTCACAGCAGCATTTTGGACCAGATAAGAGACTTTTCAGAACATTTCTGGGACAAAACAATAATTTAAAAAAACATTAGTCCAGTCTGGAAGTAAGAAATCCATGGATTTGTTTTTCTGCATCACTCGGAGACGGAATTTTCTGATGAATATTAGGTAGGTGGAAGAAGGTGGTTCCAGAAACCTGTTTTATATGTGAGTTAAAGGACATAATAATACCAAGGTTCCTCACTGTAATACTTGAAGCCAAGGTAAGTCCAAAGCAAGACAATGTCTTTCTAAGGTTCTTATGATCTCTGAATTTTTGGGTTTTAAGCAAGAGGTGTCAGAAAAGTAACCACAAGGAAAACAGACTTATAGCTGCCAAACATTCATAACAGCATCACTTTTTGATCCTTTGATGTCGGTTAATACTATCATTGTGAAGCAGAATTCACCAAGCGTTGGACTGTTTACCCACTAATAAGGAATATGAGCTGTGATTAGACCGTCATGAGACAGGTTAGTTTTACCTTTCTGACAATGTGTTTTTGCAGTAGTATACACAAACATAGGACTCAGACACAAAATTGTATTACTTGTTTTTAAGGCCTTAAATGGTATGGATCCCTTGTATCTTTCTGAGCAGCTGGATGAGTAAGCGCCATTCAGGGCTTTAAGGTCTTCTGCTAGCTCTTTCTGAAGGTCCCTTCATCCAGGCTCAAATCCAGAGGTGACAATGCGTTTTTGGTTGTGGAACAATTTGCCTCTCCACATTAGAGCTGCCCAGTGGGTCTCTGGTTTTATGCCCTTGATAAAGACCCACTTCTGCGCACTGGCTTTTAAATACCATCAATTTTATAGTTTTTTTATTTATTATTCTGGTCGTATGCATTTGTTTTTACTGATTTTATTATTTTTTTTTATTGTGCAGCTGTTTTTTCTGTGGAGCAAATCTGGGCATAAAAATAAAAATGTTCTTCACAAACAGCACGTGGTGCAATGAATAGTTCTTAACAGGGTGATGTGATCAGAAAAAACAAAACAGTTGTGAAGACAACAATTGTGAAGACAACGAGTGTCAGAGGAATTTTAAGCGAATGGACTCATATCTGGCTGGGAAGAGGACCAGTCCTATGTGGTGATTTGGCCCCAGAATCCAGTGCAGATCCAGCCTGAATCTGCTTCTAGTCTTCAGGCTATCCATGTTCGGGCTCACTGAAGCCTGCATTTGGCACAGATCTCTGTTGTATCTGTGAAAGAAAATCTGAAAAAATCCTTATGCCAGCCTGGTCGCAGATCCAGATCTGAGTCAGCTGCATTCTGAGTTTTATTTATAAAGCCAGAGCAATGACCAGCCAGTTGAGACATGTGGACGGCATGAAACCAGTCAAAAAATACATAAAAACTTACTGAACCAGCTAAGAAGAGAGCTGTGATCATCAGTGAGAACAGGTGAAGAACCGTGACAGGTGGCAGGGTGAGACCATAGACTGTACATAGAGATGGACAGAGTCTCCGTGACGTCACCCGTAGGTTTCTGAAGAGCTGAATTGAAGCTCGGTGGGCGGTTCCTACCATCGCCATCTTGGCAGGGGCATGCGTGTCGTCTCACCCGGAATATACAAATATGAGCAAAGAGGTGGAGCTCAGAGGGGAGCTGTGAGCGTCATGGTGGATGATTGACATTGAGCGAACTCCGAGCTTTCTGTAGCTAAGAGCTAACCGAGCTAACCCGGATATAACAGGAGTTAACCAGCTAACGGAGGTAAGCGGGCTAAAGCTAAGTCACGTTGTTAACCGACTAAAAACTGCTGTTCTTCTGACTTGAAGCGGAAGATTGGCACCAAAGGACACGCCCCTAAATATGCCGAACTTCGAGATTAAATTACTTTTAAATGGGCGAGTTAGAAAAAAATTCACTCCCCCCACAGTTGTCATGAAGGTAAACCTGACCTATTAAACTTAAAATGGATTTCTGAACCAGGCTGTAAACATGTTTATTTCTGCCGTGAAGTTGACCTTTTTAACATGGGAGTCTATGGGGATTTGCTCTGTTTTGGAACCAGCCCCGAGCGGATGAAGGGGGAACTGCAGTTTTGTGCACTTCCGCTTTTAACCGCTGAAGGTTCCGTCTATCTTTCTTATACGGTCTGTGGGTGAGACACAGACTAGGAAAGATATTTTAATCCGCCAAATTTTCATTAACAACCAAAGCAAGTGATACAACAGATACAATGTAGGCCATGTGCATGAATGGCTATGGTTGCCTTTCAGCAACTATCTTTCAAGCTTTCATCTTGAAAGAGAAACAAGCTGAAAGCTTGAAAGATAGGGGAATGATCTGTAGAAAACTGATCATACTGAAACAGCTCTATTTATAAACAGAAAGGAGTGGCCATCGTAGCTGAACTGGCCATTAGTGATGAGTACAACCTCTTACCAGCCAACAGGGGTCAGGGTTACAGCTAATGATTGAGTGAAGGACATCATGCTTTTATTGGGGCAATCTGTTTCCTAGGTTGACCAGCGAGCATAAAACCACACTACAAATATAACATGACTTTCAGTGGGCTGGCCAGGGATATAGCTTTAAAATCTGTAAAAGCTGCCCTTGGTGTCAAATGATGTCTTTCAAAATCCCCTTCAGAGCTCCAATCACTAGCCCTAAACCTAAATTGGACATTACTGGACCTGATGAAACCAGTAAGGCAGGAAATTCTTATATGCTGGTGACCACTGACTATGCTAAAAGGACCTGAAAGTGAAATTCATTAAACAGTATCACTAGCCATGTTTACATGAGAGTTTTAATTCCTCTTTAATTCTGAGTAAAAAAATAAATCCACTTTAAAGGGTTAAAAAATGGCCATGTAATTCCAAATTATTTTGACAATTAGAAATGAAACATAATTCTAATGTAAGTGGCTGGTTTATTACATCCGCCAAGGAGGTTAAGTTTTTACCAGCGTTTATCTTTTTGTTTTTTTGTTGTTTTCAGGATAACTCAAAAAGTTATGGAGTTGTTGGAAATGTGAAAAGGAAAAACTGATTTAATGTTGATTGTGATCCGGATTACTGTTTTGATTCTTTAACATTGTGATATAGGGCCATTTTTTAACATTTGTGCATATAACTCCAATGACAATGGTTGGAGGACTCAGGAAAAAAAAATACAGGACAAGCTTCCAACAGGTTGGCTTTTTCAGTTCCCATTTTAAATCTGAACTGATTAATACTGCTCTCATATAAATATTTTTTCCACTTTAAGCTTAGTTCTGTGCATGCGCATTGCCTTGTTCTGTCTCAATGACACACATATTCCACATAATCTTCTTCTTCCCGTCTCTGGTACTTTATCTTCCTTCTTCTCCTCAGCTGCTAAAAAAGAGGAGTAGTAGTCAAGCAGGTGCTTCAAAATTTTAATCACAATTGAAGTGAAAACGGTTCTCATTATGTGTTCTTTCATGGTATAACCAAAAACTAGAAAAGCACTTGGAGAGCGCAAACATCCGCCAAGGCATCCAAAGTTCCTGGATCCAAACGGTAATCTGGATCGCCACCAAAATTAAACCAATTCTGCCTTTTTACATTTCAAACTACTCCTGAAAATTTCATGAAAATCCATAACTTTTTGAGTTATCTTGAACACAAACAAAGAGACAAACTAACAGATAAACCAGTTAAAACATAACCTCCTTGGCAGATGTAAGATAAGAAGCAGGAAGTGCAGTTCATTTATTTCCAGTTGACATAAGAATGTCTGTCCAATTAGAACCCCTCCTAGCCCACTAAAGCAGAATTGAGTAAAGGAGAATAAACGTGTTGTCTATATAAATCTCAGTTTGGAAGGATTATTTCCATGTAAACCCGAAGGAGAACATTGTAAGTCGTAATTATTTAATTGGGAATTATTCATTCTGAATTAGCTTGTCATTTCTGTTTGGTGAAGCTCTATTCACAAGTGTATTTTTCAAGGGAAACGTTAACACATTGGTGAACTGACTAATCATGTTAAGGAACTGCTGGGAATCAGCTGCTTGAGGACTACACCATCTTATCCCCACACGGATGGAACTCAGGACGGTTTCATCACCCTCTGAAGCATTGTGTTGGAAGGTGGTAAATGGTGGATGTATGGACTGGAATCAGTGGTGCTACATCTCCTCTTCACTTACAAGGATTTAAAACAAGCCTCCACTGATTTCTCTTCAAGGGATTTGTTGTGTTTTATGAAATAATACAAAAATGCTTGCTACGCTGATGGATTTTTAAAAAAAATCTTTTAGTAAGAGATAAGTCATTTTTTGTCAAGCTAATAGTTGTAATTTAGGTTGCTCCAGCGGCTGATGTTTGTGGCAAAAATGACCTGAATCTTTTTGTGTCCCAGCAGACCTGAAGAAGCCTCTGACTGAACTGTTGTCTCCTCGATGTGTTGTGTAGAGGATGTGAAAAATTGTCCACTATGTTCAGCAGCTTGGGAGGGTATTTTGCTCTGGACAGTCAGATCCCAGAGCTCCACACTAGCCCCCAAAACAGAACCAAAACTTTTGAATGAATCTGTTTATCTTCTTCAAGTCTTTGGTACTAGTTCTGCAGATGCTGCAAAACAGATTGACCTCTCCAACTCAGAGTGATAGAACATATTAAACATTGAAGGATCTGAGCTTTCTATGGAAATGTGGGCCATCCTCAGAGGTGCAGAGTCAGCCAACACTCAGGTATTTGTGTTCCTCACCTTCTTGTCCAAAGATGTTAACAGTTTCCATTTCCATTATGAAATGCATGACAAAAATATAGAATATAGAAAATGACATTACAGAAAATATGCTTGCTTTTAATTCCTTTGTTCCACCACTAAAGGCACTTACGTACAACGTCATTAAAATGGGAATAAGCTAATGAGGCAAAAATACATGCTCAAAAAATATAAAGGGAACACCTAAACAACTCATTGTAACTCCAAGTCAACAACACTTCTGTGAAATGGAACTGTCCTCTCAGGAAGCAACACTAATTGATCATCAATTCCACATGTTGTTGTGCAAATGGAATAGATAACAGGTGGAAATTAAAGGCAATTGGCAAGACACACTCAATAAAGGAGTGGTTCTGCAGGTGGTGACCACAGACCTCTTCTCAGTTCCAATGCTTTCTGGCTGATGTTTTGGTCACTTTTGAATGCTGGTGGTGCTTTCACTCTAGTGGTAGCATGAGACGGAGTCTACAACCCACGCAAGTGGCTCAGGTAGTGCAGCTCATCCAGGATGGCACATCAATGTGAGCTATGGCAAGAAGTTTTGCTGTGTCTGTCAGCGTAGTGTCCAGACCATGGAGGCGCTACCAGGAGACAGGCCAGTACATCAGGAGACGTGGAGGAGGCCGTGGGAGGGCAACAACCCAGCAGCTGGACCGCTACCTCCTTCTTTGTGCAAGGAGGAACAGGAGGAGCACTGCCAGAGTCCTGCAAAATGAGCTCCTGCAGGCCACAAATGTGCATGGTTCTGCTCAAACAGTCAGAAACAGACTCCATGAGGGTGGTATGAGGGCTCAACATCCACAGGTGGGGGTTGTGGTTACAACCCAACACCGCGCAGGACGTTTGGCATTTGCCAGAGAACACCAAGATTGGCAAATTCGCCACTGGCGCCCTGTGCTCTTCACAGATGGAAGCAGGTTCACACTGAGCACATGTGACAGACGTGACAGTCTGGAGACGCCGTGGAGAACGTTCTGCTGCCTGCAACATCCTCCAGCAGGACCAGTTTGGCAGTGGGTCGGTAATGGTGTGGGGTGGCATTTCTTTGGAGGGCCGCACAGCCCTCCATGTGCTCGCCAGAGGTAGCCTGACTGCCATTAGGTACCGAGATGAGATCCTCAGACCCCTTGTGGGACTGTATGCTGGTGTGGTTGGCCCTGGGTTCCTCCTAATGCAAGACAATGCTAGACCTCATCTGGCTGGAGCGTGTCAGCAGTTCCTGCAACACGAAGGCATTGATGTTATGGACTGGCCCGCCCGTTCCCCAGACCTGAATCCAGTTGAGCACATCTGGGACATCATGTCTTGCTCCATCCACCAACGCCAAGTTGCACCACAGACTGTCCAGGAGTTGGCGGATGCTTTAGTCCAGGTCTGGGAGGAGATCCCTCAGGAGAACATCTGCCGCCTCATCAGGAGCATGTCCAGGCGTTGTAGGGAGGTCATAGAGGCACACAGAGGCCACACACACTACTGAGCCTCATTTTGACTTGTTTAAAGGACATTACATCAAAGTTGGGTCAGCCTGTAGTGTGTTTTTCCACTTTAATTTTGAGGATAACTCCAAATCCAGACCTCCATGGGTTGATACATTTGATTTTCATTGATCATTTTTGTGTGATTTTTGTTGTCAGCACATTCAAATATGGAAAGTATTTAATAAAAATATTTAATTCATTCACATCTACAACGTCTTACTTGAGAGTTCCCTTTATTTTTTGAGCAGTCTATATGTTTATGTTGTTTGTTCACTCTCGGATGGGTTGTACTGGAAGAAATTTTGTTGTGCCGAGAGGCTGGTTCAATGAAAAATAAAGCTTAATTCTTTCATTCATTCATTTAATTTCATTTTTAAAAAAAAAAACTTTGAATCAGTAACTTTGGCGCAACTCATGTCAGTAACTTATTGTTATGAAAACGTTAGTCCTTTAACTTACAGGACATCACAGTTGCACTGCTTCCTATTAACATTGTATGAAAATCATTCAACTAAACAAGGACAGTTGCTTATCATTCTGTTACTTTTTTTTATATTTACGTGAATTATAGGAAAAGCATTTATTTCTGCAAAGCTCAACTTGTGCAATATGTTTATGAAGTCATGTTAGCTTTGGTCTGTAGGCGATTAGCTTCAACTGGCCGCATTAAACTTTGACTAAACAGCAGAATATGCATCAAGCACTGTATGTTCACCCCAGAAATGATCTACTATTACTCACATTCGGTTAATATTTTGTGTGAAAAGTTACACAGTGTCCCTTTAAGATTAACATTAAAATTGGGGCAGCAGGTTTCTGATTTTCCTCGTCTTCCTATCTGTTATTAGTTGTGGGCTGGCAGTTGGATACTTTTTTTAAAGGCAGTCCTGTGTAGGTATTTAGAGACAATATACAGAAGTTAAACACTAGATAAGATTATATATTTACTTTTTGCATTTTTTTGTCCACTATATATATATATATATATATATATATATATATATATATATATATATATATATATATATATATATATATAAAATACATATATATTATGATATTTGTATTTACTTTTTCAAAGAAATACAAATAATACATTGTCAAATATGGTGATTTTTATTGTTTTTACAAAAGAATTTTGTATTGAATTACTTTGAATTACTTTTGTTCTTGGGCATTATCGCAGCAGAATGATGGTCTGGCTATTGTGACATTTTTTCCGAATTGAAATTAAGAAAAATGACAAGCAAAAAAAAGTTTTGTACATTTTTTGTTTGTTTTTAGCCTACAAAAATCAGCAATATCGAAGAATCGTGAGAATCGCAATTTAGATCAAATCAGCACCCAAAAAAAATATATGGGCTGCTCTGGGTCAAAATGCCAAGGCCCATATTTTTTCTTAGTCCACCCCTCCTGGTGGTCATCCTACTCATGTAACTTTTGCAGCCCATCACCACTCCCATTTACCACAGATAAACTCTAATCCCCCTCATCTGTATCCTCCATCCTCATTTGTTCTCCATTATCTCATTCCATCCCCATCTGTGTCGTCCATTCTCGTCAGTCCCCCATGTTCATCTTCAAACTGTGAATTTGAGACATTTTGCATCATAGCTTTAAACCTTTTGACATTATGTCACAGCCACATAACTAAAAAAAATTAATAAATCTTCTCACACTGACTGAGACATTTGTTCAAGTCAGTGTCAGGTTTATGGTTTTAGCGTGACTTGTAGCAATTTGTGCTGATTCATATTACCAACTGTCCTCAAAACATTATGTTTGCTTTCTCTTTTTTTATTATTATAAAATACACCCTAAGCCCCTCCACCCCCCCCCCCCCCCCCCCCACCCCCGCCCCCCCCCCCCACCCCCACCCCCACCCACCCTGTTCAAAGCTGTGCACTCTAAAGGCCATGTCTCAAACAGTGGGCCGTCTAAAAAATCATTTATGGTTGGCTTTCCAGTTGAACTGTCATGACTAAAAGGAAATGAAGAAGTTGGGAGGAAAGAAGGAGGAGTGTGTGTGTGGGGGTAAGTGGGTGTGGGGGGGGTTGAGCGTTGTAGTGTTTCAAAAGGGGGGGTCTTGCAAGAATATGTGTGTGCTGGGGTGAGGGCCGTCAAGGGGGGGGACTCCCTTTTGATCTTTTAGGGCAGCAAAGACAGAAGGGGCCTCTGCCTGAGCTGGCAAACACATTTAGCTGCTCATTGTTCAGATCAGACTGGCAATCAGTCTTGGAAATGCATGGACAAACAAAAGTTTACAGCTCCAATTGGAAAAGTCAACAGGTCTCACAGAAGGCCTGAAATGTCGAACAGGAGCTTCACTTTGATCACTTGTTTGCATTTCAATTATCCAGCCTGGTCTGACTGGTGGATTGTGTTAACACTGCTGAAGGCTTACTGGTGTTTAATTGGCTGCCAGTCATTTTGTTAGGAATCCAAACACCTTCCTTCTTCTGAACGCCATATAACTAATCATCAGACATGTGTAAGATGCAAATGAAACATATATAATGGGCATTTTTTCACTTTTGGTGCAGAAGACTAAGATACTCATACAAAACAATGGTCGACATTTAAACACTGATTTTAAAAATCAAGTCTAAACACAAATCCCCTCACTCTTAACAGAATGTAACATGAAATCTTGGTTCTTCGAGCTTCGAGAACAAGCATTAATGGGCCAGGGTGTATTGTCTGTGATTGAGACGACTCCCTGATGTACGATCCTGAAATCTGAACTGACCAATTAGAGGCACATTATTTAACCTTCATGGGATTATTAATGGATTACTCAGTTAATGAGATAATCAGATGTTTGGTGTCATTTCTATTAAATAAAGTGACTTGCACTCTTCTTCTATCCTGCACTTATTTAAATTCTCTCAGCTCCCAACTTAAAATAAGCAGGAAGTAAGTAAGGATGGACTTTTTTTAATGGCCTTGTTTAGATTGGAACAGACTTGCTTACTTAAAGAAGGTAGTTTTGTTAACAATTATAACTTCATCTGTAAATGCAGCAACATAAACATCACTCAATAAGTCTTATACAGTTAAGTGTCCTACAAATCTTCGTCTCACTGAGTAATTCAGAGTGAACTCACATGGCTGGAAGTCATAAGGTCTTTTGATTGGGGCTGCTTGTGTGTCACATTGAGGCATGAGGGTCTGGTTTAGAGAGCCAGGGTCGCATTCTCCGGTCACCAGTGAAGGGTGTACGGACTGCCTCCACAGGGGAGGTTGAGTCGGGGGTTAAACAGCTCTGTACACAAATGAAGAAGGTAGCTGTGTTTGTTTATCTGGGGTTAAAGACGATGGTTATATGGCCATAAAATGGATGAAAGCTGTTTTACCCCCAGTTTTCTACACATTTGCATGGCCTCGGTGGCCATCCAGGAGGTGTGATTTTTCCCACACAACCCCAACACACACAGTGCAGTGGATTTTAATGGTTATGGCAGAGTAAACCTTTAATTTAAACAATGTCTGCCTTTCCTCCAGCACTACTGGAAATGTTTGACTTCAGAGTTCATACCTGTTAACATGGATTCACCTGTAACACCATAAGATGAGGAAAAAATCTGTTTTTGTTTTGATCTGTAGTTTAATCATGGTCACAGCTGCTTGTGTTTAAATAACAATCAGATCTTTGATCTGAGAAATTATTGTGGTATGAAGCAAATTAATGTCCATTTATGACATTCCTTTATTCAGTCTTTTAGGTTAAATAGATGTTTGTAAATCCAGATTCTTTTAACTCACTGGTCATTGATTGTTCATTGTGGTCAACAATAAGAATCCATAGAATATAACATGATAAAAATGTCATACCAACTCTGTCCCTTCTTAAAATGTGGTTTTTTTAGAAACCCGGGAAAATACAAAGGAAACAATGCGAGAGGAATGGGAGGTAGAACTTTTAGTTACTGGGCTGTCTCTGTGGAACCAGCTCCCAGTTTGGCTTCAGGAAACAAACACTTTCTCTACCTTTCTGGTCTGTCTGCAAAGTCTGAAGACAGAAGTGGTGGAAGACAAAATGGCAGCAATGGAGTAGGTTGTGTTTGGGGTGGGCTCCTGCTTAGCCATATCAGGTGATTTTAATCATTTATGTACACGTCATGTGCACATTCCCATTAACTGCAATGAAGGGCAGAAAGCGGTCGGTTCAGTGAATGAAGTAGCTGATATAGTGAAGTAGGTTAATAGAGTTTGTTATGATAGAAAAGGCTGACTTATGGAAGAAACCTGAAGGTCTTTGGCATCCCCTGCTGATGTGTGTTTAACAGCCAGAGCAAAAGTTTTAAGGTCCTGTTACTTGTCCATTACAAATAGTACATTCGGTACAATATTGACATCTTTCATCATGCGAAATGCCAAAGAAGGATCTCTAAGATCCACTTGTAGAGGGCCAATGCTAGGTCGGTCCCCCAGCTTCACGCAATCTTGGTTATCTCTGTGACCAAGGTCAGCTGGCTTCACTGTCAAAGGGAACAAAATGGAGGGAACATGCAACAAAACAATCCAGAGGAGAGGTTTCGGGAGGGCGGCCCCGAAGCTGCAACGACAGGACCTGGATCAGCATTAGGACTTGAAACGGACCACTGGAGGGCGGCCTGGAGGCCGTGATGACTGGAGACCAGGCTTAGGAGGGTGGCTGGGTGGCTTGACGGCCATAACGACAGCAGCTGAAACTCTGCAGCATGGCGGCTCAGAGGTTGTGAAGGCTGCAGGAGGCCCTCTGGAAGGTGGCCTAAAGTCCACTACGGTGAGGTAGGGCACCCCAAAGCAGCCAATGAAGCAAGACCCCCAAAACAGGACAACCACAAACCCAGCTGTGCAACGGCAGGAGCAACTACGAAGGGTGAGTGACCTTCCTGGAGTCAAGAAAACACCAAAGCCATTGGAGGAGCAACCTCCTCAGATGCAGGAAAACACCATGGGAAAGTGAAGTGCAGGATGGGACCTGGGAGCTGGGGTGGGAGACTACTGAGCGAGTGGCAATACCTGTGGCATGGACCGTGAGGCTGGAGGCAATGCTGGGAACATGGACCGTGGAGCTGGGGGCAATGCTGGAGACGTGGACCATGGAGCTGGGGGCAACGCTGGAGGCGTGGACCTTGGGGATGGTGGTTGCAATGCAAGGCGAGGTTGCTAGGAGCCTTCTGGCCACCACTCAGTCCATGCAGACCCATGAGACATGGTTCAGGAACACGCATCCAGACAGCTCCCAGGGACCCCCAAACTGGTTGCCTCTCAGGAGCGTAGTCCAGCTCCAGATCAAGGCCCAGTAGCATGCCTACCAGTTCTCTGGATCTGATACTCGGGTAGTCCGCTAGGTCCATGTTTGGCCATTCTGTCAGGAAGCTGAGGACATGAGCACACAAGTGCAGGCAGGAGGCACACCAGTGCAGGGAAAAGGTTTCAATGAGAAAAACTAAAACAAACAGCCTGGACTACAACAACACTTGACAGAAAACTGGCAAGGAGGGACTGAAACCAAAGGCTTAAATACACTGAAATGTTAACAAGGCATAAGTGAGGTAAATTAACAAATCAGACTAGGTGAACTGAGAAACAGTAAATACAAAACTAAAAGCAACACACAGGGGAAGAAAAAAACTACAAAATAAAACAGGAAACCAGGACACATAACCCCAAACCAAAACTCCCAAACCCTGGCAGGTTCTTAGGAAAATTAGAATAACCTTTGGCAACCTCTAACAATTCACTTATCTTCAGCTTCTTTACATCTGCTTCCATATAAAACAATTTACCAGAGTTTTAAGAAATTATTTGCACTAATCAGGTAAAAAAAAACAAAAAAACACAAAAACCATTCAGCACTACACTAGATACATGACTTACATGCATATACCACAAAAATACTTTCTTGACCGAATCAACGAATAACAGCTTTAAACCTATAGTAAAATGTCCCGTAGAAAGAGATCAGAAGAAGCAGGAAACAGGATGTAAGAGTTGACTTAATTTATTCTGATCTGCTTAAGAAGCATCTAAAGCAACTTTAGATGCAGTCTTGATGGCTAAAGTTGCTCAGCTTGCTTGTGGAATAATCATGCTGTGAAACACGGTTACATGATTACCAATGGCCACATCCAAGTCAATTTCAGCAATCCACTATTGATATTACTTAATGAATACCATCACGTTATGATCTATTGCATTTTTCCAATACAAACATACAACTGGTTGGATCTAGTTTCCATGTAAAAGTGTCTGGTGGAATTTCTGATCAGATTAATTACAACGAGAAAAGCACTCAGAGAGCGCAAACCTCCGCCACAGCCTTTAAAAAAATTCCTGAATCCAAACAGTGATCCGGATCATCACCAAAATTTAATCCGTTCTTCCTTTTGACATTTCCAACAAATCTTGAAAATTTCAAGAAAATCCGTCCATAACATTTTGAGTTATCTTGAACACAAACAGACAAACAAAGAAACAGATAAATACCAGTAAAAACATGACCTCCTTGGCAGTAATTACATATGTCTATCACACATGTCAATGTAAACGTATACACACAAGTCAGTGATGTTTCCACTGAAATACAGTAAACATGATGGGTGCTGGTGCATACCCCAACAATTTCACAGGGATGGAGTCGCTGCTGCCTCCTACTCTGACCGTTGTTTTTCGACTCATCCATCATGTCCACAGACGGATAAGTCCACTTCTTTGGTGTCTTCAGATGAACAACCGGAGACAAAGTGTGTTTCTGCTGCACACATGGAGCTGGAGTATTACCTACCAGTATGCCTGGATCCGGCTGCCCGCTGGTGTTTCTTCATGTGAAACTGGTAAAAACAGCTTTCTTGTTTGTGTGCCTTCTCACCTCGATGATTTAATCAGTCAAATACACAACAACTGTCTGGAATTTCTCTTATTTCCTGGTTTTATACTGCCCTCTAGATGTAGGTGGAATGGTCAATTCTGTCGAAAACAATAGTTTATTAAACTTTTTAATTAATGCTTTTTGCCTCTTAGTGGAAAATCACATGAGTGTACAATGTACATTAGTAACTTCATTACAATGACAATATGAGATATGAATTGTCAACATAAATACTTGAAAAAAATTATTTTAAAAAGTGATGACAGAATATATCATTAGGTGGCTTAAATACAAAGAAGAGGAAAATAAACACTTAAATGATCAAATAAATAGTGCACAAGTGAGATTATTTACACTTCATATATTAAATATAATAAAATGTCAAATAAAACAGTGATGTAATAGATATAATAAAACACAATGCACAAGAAGCTGCTTTAAACCTGCAAAATATTAAAACACAATATTATCATCACTAATATTGCAATGTCATTATCACATCTGACAGGCTACCATGATCACATGTCAGGAAAAATTACCTGGTGGATGGGTTTTGCAAGTATCTATGTTGCCCAAAACTACATCAGAAGTGAAAACAAATTTCCTTTCATCAACACAGAACATTATAATCCCATATAGTTACTGTCAGATATCAAAGTATTGACTCCATCATTCAATACATCCATCCCTAGAATATAAGCAAAATGTTTGACAGCGTTTAAAACAAACCTGTTTATATACATTCAGTTCAATTCAACTTTATTTATATAGCGTCAAATCACGGCAATGCCATCTCAAAACGCTTTACAGACAGGAAAACAACCATAATAAAAGCCAATTCATAACAGCCTATATAAGGAAAACAACAGATTGAGTTGGAAGCTCCCATCCTGAGCACTGGCGACAGTGGGAAGGAAAAAACTCCCTTTTAACAGGAAGGAAACCTCCAGCAGAACCCGGCTCAAGGACAGGCAGCCATCTGCCTCTGCTGTCACATACATAAAGAGCAAAAGTAGGATTTAAGTTATTTTTCCTCTACAGGCTTATCTGTGAGACTGATGCACTTTTGTGCAGACTGTCACCCTGTTAATAAAGTCCAGAAGTTGAGTGGGGGCTGTTCATCAGTCTGTGGTCAAACAAGGACAAGCAATGATGGGGTTTTAAAAATGATGTTATACTGTTATTCTTGTGTGAAAAAGCTAATCTGTCAGAATAGGGTGAACACAAGGTGTATTCATATGACTCTATTCCACTGGTTACCTGTCATCACCTGATGGGATTCATTATTTACTGTCCAACAGCTTGTGACAGTCCAAGAGGACAAAATTCCCTCATTCCATCACATTCACAAGGCTGAATGTGGGCATGTCTGTTCTCTGCATGCACTAAAGATACAAATTATTAAAAGAATGATTAAATAAAATAACAATAATAACAACCAAACAATGCAGACATCCAAATAAAATGTAAAAGTCTGCAGCTGCCTGTGTGCAAATCTGCCAGGGAGAAAGGCTGATCAATCATGAATACACCTGTGACTTCTAACTTAGACATTTTAAAGTGTTCTAATCAATCATTTTATGTATACTGGATATAGATTAAACATTAAAATATTCTTATTGATTCTTAATCATGTCACACTCATCAGATCATCAGCTGATTCAATGTCCATCCTAGACATTTATTAGAGTTTAGGACAAAGATCCACATTTATGAGCGTGAACAGCTCAGACAGAATGATCTGCTGGTAAATCTTCCATGTTCCTAAACATTCCTGCTCATTTCCATTCAAATATCCTCATGGTCCATACATGACATATGAAACGGTTGTTCCTGCTCCAAGTGATGGAGAGGCGGAAAGATGGCATTTCTGCTGAGTTTCAGGACATCTAAACATCTCTGTTTAATTCACCCATCCTGATTTAGTTAACATTTATTTATCAGGAGGAAACATGATGCACCTTTCACCAAGACTGCTGGGATAGGCTCCAGCTACCCCGCAACCCTTAATCGGACAATGCAGTTCACAAATTGAATGAATGAATGAATGAATGAATGAATGAATGAATGAATGAATGAATGAAACATGATGCAAGGCAGCCGGTCAACCAGGTGAGTTGGGTGGGTCTCTACTGATCCTAGTCTGAATATCTAGACAGTCATGGCAGCTGCAGGGTGAAGAGCTGAAGAAGCACTGCTCGTTTGAAGGAAGAGAATTCGAGGAAGTTGAGTCAGGAAACAAACCAGCCTCTCTCTCTCTCTCTCTCTCTCTCTCTCTCATATATATATATATATATATATATATATATATATATATATATATATATATATATATATATATATATATATATATATATATGTATATATATATATATATATATATATATATATATATATATATATATATATATATATATATATATATATATATATATATATATATAAAACTAAAGACTTAATAAAGGAACAATCACTGTAAATTAGCAAAAATATAGTTTAGTAACATATGACATTTTTTTTCATTTAATTGAGTTGAAGAAAGAAAAAAAACGAAAAAAAAATGGGTCCTGGACAAATTAGAGACTTTTCTGTTGAACAGTGGGACAAAATACCTGTCAGCAGGTGCAGAAGTCTGACTGAGAGGAACAGAAAACACCTGACTGGAGCGGAAACATTAAAGGATTGTTCAACAAAATATTAGTTTATGACTGATGTAATATGTAATAAAATATCTTATTTGTTTGCTTTTTTTAAAAATTATATTTCTATTGAACCAGAATTAGAAAATAATGTAATGATTTTCTTAAATTTTTTTTATTTTAGTTATTATTACTTTAGTCAATTTCAGCTTATTTTACAGGCAGCTGTTTATTTCTTTCTTTAATGAAAGGGTATGTATATGTATATATATATATATATATATATATATATATATATATATATATATATATATATATATATATATATATATATATTTGTATAAGTTAGTGAAATGAGACTAACAGGTGAATTTAGACAAGAAATGAAAAATACATTTTTAATTCCCCATCATCTCCTGCGACGTCTGTCTTTTCGCCTAGAATCAGACGACCTGACGTCACGTACGTCACGTCCCGTACGTCGGACGTCATCAACAAGCAGGGACGGACTTCATGTTTCTGCTCTGAAACATGGAGCGGGTCTTCTCGTGTTTACCCTCCGTGTTTCGGCAGACCTGTCCCCACCATGCGGCTCCTTCAGCTTCCGGAGGACGTCCTCTACCACGTCCTGTCCTTCTTGGACCACACGTCCCTCTGTCGTCTCTGTCTGGTCTGTAAAGGGCTGAACGGCTTCGTGAGCCGGGACGCGGTGTGGAGGAAGGTCGCTAAAGAGTTTCTTAACACGGGAATCACCTGGAACGGGACGGACAGGTGAGACAGATATGCATCAGTCAGATAAAGAAAGCATCAGCAGGTTTCTGCCAGAACCAGAACCAGACTGTCTCTTTAGTTAGCTGAGTTCAGAACATCATAGAGGAGCAGTGGTGCTGAAACAAGACTTATTTCACCATGGCAACCGCATCTAAACCCAGACACACCTCTAATGTGAACCAGGACCCTGGGTGAAATGTATATCAGACGACCTTTCTGTCAGGTGTTTCTCTCCACCTGCATTGGAAAGTTGAACAAGGTGTGGGATGGAAGCAGAGACTGCAGATCATAAAGATGTCTGTCTCTCTCTGAGGCACAGAAACTCTGGGAACCGGCAGCCACAACCAGAAACCATGCCTTCATTTAGCTGTTTGTGGTTAAAAAGAAGTTTTATACCAGCTCTGAAGAACTCTGCTGATGTGTCTCCTCTGATTCTGCATGAAATGAATCATGAAGTCCAGATCGTTTCCATGGCGATGACAGGGATTTTATAGTGAAGAATCTTTCATGATGAAGTATCATTATTTGAAATCATAAGTAAAACACTAAAGTTAGATCAGTATCAGGTTTTATATTGAGATGGACAATAAAAGGTGTGTTCGAATGGGAGTAGGTTAAAGTCTAGGACTTTTCCAGACCTGCCATCTTTTGCTGATTTTTTTTTTTTTTTTTTTTTTTAAAGAGGAAAACTCAACTTTATATATAAAACCCTTTAAAACGACCACAGCTTAATCAATGTGCTGTTACTGCACGAGTTTCTTCATCAAACCATGGCTCAGATTTAACCCTGGACTGTACAGTTTTTATCGGAGCCACAGGGTCCGGTATGGTTCAGCAGAAGGAACTGAACCGGGATCTGAGCGTCTCTGCGTTAGCAGAAACAGGGGAAACAAAGCTGGTTAAAAGCCACAGAGACCTGATCAGCAGTTAAAGAGTTAAAAAATCCACCAACACTGGACAGGAGTTCTGGATCTAAAATCAATGCAGGAGAAACCATCTTCAGACACAACAGAGCTATGATCAGAAGCTGCATTGTCTCAAATCTCCAAGTTAGACACAGATAAACCATACGAGAGGACGGGGTATTATGTGTGTCCATGTTCATGTGTGGGACCAGAGACACACCGCACCAACCTGAAGGAATCATTCATTCATTCATTCATTCATTTTCCGAACCGCTTATTCCAATTCAGGGTCGCGGGGAAGCTGGAGCCTATCCCAGCCGGCTTTGGGCGACAGGCAGGGTACACCCTGGACAGCTCGCCAGTCCATCGCAGGGCCACACACAGAGAGACGAACAACCACTCACGCTCACACTCACTCCTAGGGGCAATTTAGGGTGACCAATTCACCTATCATGCATGTGTTTTGGAAGGTGGGAGGAAGCCGGAGTACCCGGAGAGAACCCACGCATACATGGGGAGAACATGCAAACTCCACACAGAAAGGCCACTGACCAAACCAGCCAAGGATCGAACCAGCAACCTTCTTGCTGTGAGGCCACAGTGCTCTGAAGGAATCAATAAGGCTTAAAAAGACGAGCTGTAAAATATATATATATATATATATATATATATAATATTGAGATTTTTTGCTTCACAATTTTAAAATCTTTTAAAATATAAAAATGGTCCTTTATAAAATCTTTGTGATTTTGATTGTTTTTATTGATCTTTTTACGTGTCTTCTTGGGCATTATAGCAGCAGAATGACGGTCTGGCTACTGGGTTGTTTTTTCTCAATTAAAATCAAGAAATCTGACGAGCAAAAAAAAAAGTTTTGTATCACAATTAAAATCAAATTGGTGCCCAAAAAATCTGAATAAAATCAGGACAAAAGCATATCATCACAGCCTTAAAATAATCCCAAAAAAGTTCATGTTTTAACGGTGCGAATGATCACTGTCTCCATCCGTTCTTCCTGACATGAACTGTCTTGTGTTTCATTCCTTTCTGGATCCTCATCGTGTCTGTAAGGTGAATTTAGGGGTTATCCCAGGATTTTCCTCACTGACCATTGATAGATCACTGATCAGCATCGCCAAATGGCTTCCTGAGATATTTACCTGCGTAACATCTCTATTAAACACCCGGAAATCCTCTCAGGTTCAATTTCTACCTTTTTACAGCTCAATCCCTCATCAGAAATTATTTCTAAGACTACTTTACTTATCCCTGTTTTACATATTCCTTGGATTATTTTCCTAGGACTGTTTTACTAGTTCCTAGGACTACTTACCCAGTGAAGAGGGGGTAGGGTGGCCGTGGCCCCCTGCTGAACCCTGGCCACCCTATTCCCTATCATCAAAGAGAGGATATTCTCAAATTGTTTGTGTAGCAGTTCAGCAGCCATTATTGGGATCTTTTTGCTGATGGAAGTGGTTTTTCAGTTTTGGGATCAATCAGAAATTTTTCTGGTGAATATTTTCTACTTTGCATGCGTGTTTATCTGTACACTGATCCTTTGAGCAACCTGTAATCCTTAATGGGATACATCAGAATAGTGATGGTCAGATGTTGATCCAGACATCAGGGACCAGAAGTATGTGCAGATGGATGCTGGATGAAGAATTATTATTATTACTGTTATTAGTAGTGGTAGTAATATGTCATCCTTATAATAATAGTAATTTTGGATTGCCATTGCAGGTACCCTCATATACCTCTGAAGGAGCGAGTGAAGACCGCCCAGAACTGGTTTTCTGGGGTCTGCAGAAAGTCTGTTCTTCTCAGATGGAAAACCAGGTGAGTTGTTTCCTTTCGGCCGAGACAACAACAGGAAATACTGACAGTGCGGTTTGTTATAGGACAGAAATCCAAGATGAATGAACTGGTGTGCTGGTCGAGGAAAACTGGACCTGGCTGTGGACTTGTGGCTTTACACATTCTGCAAGACCTTGGAGGGGACATAGGCACAACAGATATGGTGTAGACCTGCAGAATGTGTATGTCCATGTCCATCTGAGACTGCTGTAGAGAAGTCTCGAGTAGTATGGAGGACTGGATCCCCTGGATCCCCACCAGTCCCTGTACCAGAGCTCAGTCTGGAATGCCAGCAGTAAGTGGGATTGGTTTCCAGTGAAGATTGGACTCCAAGGCTGCTATCCACGTATCAGAATAGTTTAGATTCACATCTCTTCTTTTCTTTTCATCTGTTTTTATTGCATCCTTTTTATCTGTCCATCTTCTCCAGGCCTTGAGAGGCATTTTATGTTTATTTTTGTTTGACGCTAAGAACATTAGAAAAGGGACTGGGAACCACCTTGAACCACATCATGACACTGAGCAGTGGGAAATAGACAATGTTGTGCAAGGTCATGCTTTCATGTTGAAATTCAGGCCCCACAGCAGGAAAAAACTGTTCATGGTTCACTGTTTTGAACTATTTCAAACTTCATGAAGCGCCATAGAGGGTTGCTGGTTTATTTATGCTGGAGTGCATCTGATGATCCAGGGCTTGTTACTGGGAAAGCATCTCTCTGATCTTGTTGGCATGATGCTTTCCACACAGAAGTTAATATAACCTGTCACACACTCAGTGATGGCATTAATGTCCTCTCTATGTGAATCACATGACGTTCCTGTTTGTGGGCTCTCAGAGCATCTTCTGCTTCATTGGACCAGGTTCTAGTAGTCTTTGTGATGACTGTTCTTTGATAGTTTTATAGGTGGAGGTGAGAAGAACCAGACTGTGGTCTGATATTCCTTTCTTTTTAAAGGAAGGCTGTTACCCGCCACATGAGGCTTCTTCAGATCAGACTGTAAAAGTCATTTTTATTGTTTCTAATTCCATTTTACTCTTCATCACAGGGAGATGGAGATCTTAACATGCAGGATTTAGTCATATTTCCCAGCAGGAGAAGTCCTCTAAGTTTATTCCTTCCACTGAGAAGAAACAAGGTTCCCTTCTCATTGAACCTTCAGGATGAAGCTAACCAGGATTTTTCAGAATGTCCTCTCATCCCTTCACTAATGGCTATGTTTTCTGTTTGTCTTGTGTTTCTGTCAGACTGTTGCCATGGTTCCAGTTGGATCGGGATGTACTGTTCTTATCCCAAGCCGCTCATATTGGAGCATATCGGCTTCACCAAGACTCCAAGAGGCTCGAGCAGAGACCATCTGAGATCTTCTCCGGCCACGATGGCGATGTCTGTCGCTTCGTTCTCACTTTGTCTCACCTGATCAGTGGAGGAAGGTGGATAACTCATTTTTTCATCTCCTGATTGACTAAAATAGGTACTGTTATCCCTCATGTACTATTCTATAGCCTTGTCCACATATAGCAGTGCATATCTCAAAACAAAGATAATTTTATCCAATTTGGCCTGTCATCCACATGAAAATGCAGATTTATGCAAACAAAAAAATCTCAGACCAAAGTTAAGATTTGCAAATACTCCGTTTGCACGTCTGCATGTGGACATAGCTAACTGGGGTTTTAGGTTTTGAAACGTTACCGTCTGCGACAAAAAATACCATGACGTCACATGTGCGACCTTTGTTGTCAACAGCATGGACGTCCTGGAAACAGTGTTGACGTTGTCCATTGTCCAGGTACTTTGTGTTTGTTGACTGCTGTCAGTACTGCTCCGTATTGACGACCAACGACAAAGGACGACATTAAGGACAGTTATTTTCCACCACCTAACCAGATCACATTGGTGTTTTGTGTTTCATGTTTTGTGGAAGTGAAGTCGTGAGATGGAAGGTTATTCTGATTGGATAGGATTAGGGGTGCTACCGCTGCCTAAAGGTTTGATATGTTTATGAATGTGCTTAACAACATGGTTATGCAGATAGTGTGGATGGATTTGTTTTTGAAAAACAAGGTGGTGTGGACTCAATTTTATGTTTTTTTACTGGCCGGATGGGGAAAGAGATTTGGTTTTACGTGTGGACAGGGTTTAAGGTCCAACATTTTCCAAGAAATCCGTGTCTGTTGCAGTTTTATGCAGGTAACATTTACTTTGCTTTAACAGTGGTCAGAAAAAACTTTCCTTTTTCCCAAGACGCAATTTATGGCACATAGTAGTTTCCAGGTTTCACATTACCTGTGAATTAAAACATTAAAACACATCCGGCAGAAGACAAGATCAAACAGATCAGCCTGTCCAATCAGGTGTTTAGTGCAACACACCCCCAATAACGGCAAAACAGTATAAATGTAAACAATAAATTGGATCAAATAAAGTAACTATTATAATAAACACTAAACAAATCATCAATATAGTATAATATGTTGTCTATAAAGTCTGTTTACACTTCAAGAAAAGTATTAAACACAAGTGATGACATATATTGATCGAATGTACTTAGTGCTTATCAAAGTTTTGAATAGCATTTTATTTAGGAATTGCAGGTACCCTTTGAAAAAAATGAGCTACTGTTTAATAGAACCCTAAAAAATGGTTGCTCCAAAAAGAAAATGCACCATAGCTGCGTTACATTGCAGTTTTTCGCAATATAAAAGCGATTTAGTAAAATTTTGACAAACTACAATTACGATATACAGATGTTTTCATTTTGATGTTGTCTTGCTCCAAATTGTGCCATTTTTACCTGAAATTGACTGGTCACATGATAGATGGCATATTGCACTTTTATGATATACTTTTATCAACATGTCTGAAAAGGGTAGGTTGGGTAGCTGTGTTTCCATTACAATTTTTTTCAAAATAAGTGATATTTGTGAAGTTTCAACAAACTATAATTGCGATTTGCAGGTGTTTCTTTTAACGGTGTTTCTTTAGCGCATAAGCTGCAGTTCTTATAAAAAATCATCAGCCTGTTGGAGTCGCTCTTCCAGTGATGTCACTCCCTGACCTCTGATTGGTCGCACCCCTGACCAATAGCGGCATGCAGTCTGGTGACGTCACACACAACCCGACTCAGCTCGCTTAGAACCTGGGCTGAAGATATACAAAAAAAGTACTGGTAAACAGAAAACCCTACAAACTGAGCCGAGGCGAGTTAAGTTGAGACAAACGGATACCAATTGAAAAGGGCCTATTAGTCATCTATCAGAACTCAAGAGCCATTAAACCACAAAAGAGTACCCAAGATGTACCGCCAGATGTTCACCTGTGACTCTGGAAACTGCCAAAGAAAGACTCCAAGCATTGGCTGCACGACTGAGGGGATGCACAAGGGAAATAGAGACCAGACAAGTAAACTAGCTGTTCTCTACTAACTCAGTAAAGTGTACTCCCACTGGCTGGGAAATACCAAGCCCACCAAGGCTGGAGACAGAACAATACTGGAAAGACATATGGAAGAAGGAAGCATCACATACTGAAGAAGTAAGACCGGATCACAGCTCCCTCCAAAAACAAGGTTACCATTACAGTGGCAGATATTCAGCAAAGAGTCTTTAAGTCTGTAGAACTGGTCGCCACCTGGACCTGGTTAAAGATGCTAAATTCACTCCATTGGCTCCTGTTATGGCCCTGAGTCATCTGGTCTGCAGGGCTTCCTGAAATGGAGAGACTCCGGAGTCCACAGCTGATAGGCTGCCATCCCTCGGCTCCACCTGTACCACCTTGGCTCGGGATTGGTGGACATTGGTGCAGGCTCATCCCAGATTGGCCACAGATGATGACACCTGCCAATTTAATGACAATCAGCACCGTCATTCAGGGCAGCTGTGTCTGATGGTGACACAGTTTGCCATCTCCGGTTTGGTGTCAACGGCCATAGTATAGCAGATTTGCTTAGATTGGTTCTTAGCTTTTCTTTTGTTAATTGCTGTCTTTGTCTCAGTTTTGTTTGGTCTGTGATTACAGAATTTTGGTTTAGCTTTTGGAGTTTTGTTAAATAGTGGATTTTGCTCCTGTCATGGGATGTTTTAAGTTGTACCCTTTAGTTTCCTTGGTTTGAATCATTGTAAATAAAACCCCACCTTTTATTGGAACTTTTAGTTGCCACTCTTCTTTTGTGTTGCAACCCCTTTTTCCCCTAGACACCACTGGGGTCGTAACACTCCAGTTGCACAAATGATCAATTTGTTGAGGGGTTGGATCCACCCTGACTAGATGACCAATGGACAAATGTCCTGATACTGAAAGATCCCCACAAGGGACCCATACAACTATCAGCCGATGACCTGCCTCTTATGGATCAATACATGACGGCGACACAGAAAAGCATTGGTAGAGGGGCCAGGGGCCTCATTCATAAAGCTGTCATATGTACAACAACCAACGTACACCAATTAGAGTCAACTTATGGGCACGGCAACTCTGACCCTAGTATGAACAAAATCTGGTGAAACAAGGAACGGCGACACAATAACAAGAATGAAACCAAAGAAATGGTGCGAAATTTTAAGCATTTGTGCAAAATCAAATGTAAACTATTACATTAAAGTTATTCACAAAATATTTGATATTGATTCTCCTGCATGTGCTACACATGAGGTGCTAAAGGAAAACATGCCACGACCACCGCAAGTGTTGTTTCTGACCTCCAACCGATCCCCGATCTCGTCTAGAAGTGATGCAACAAAAGAAGTGGAGAATTCTTATTTATTCACAAGTTTCTGTTTTATTTTATTTCTGTCAGGGCGGTCTTTAATTAGCCCAACTCCTGCACCACCTCATTGATGGCACTGATTGTGTCCCTCTGCAAGGACACTGCATCTGGAGGAGAAATGCTGCAGAATCGCTGGCCACATCCTCTCCAACCACGGCTACAGCAGGGACACACAAGAAATACAATAACTGAACAACAAATAACCTTGAATCAGAGACATCTCACGTGTTTTCTTTTGTTCATTTCATAACCTGGAAGAAAGGAAAACATGACCTGCATCATCATGCGGGGCATCCAGCGTGTCAGTATCCCCCCTCTGACGCCGTCACTCGCTCGACTCGCCAATTTTCCCCACCAGCCTCTAATCTGTGGGAGTGAACTGCGGCATTCCCTTTCCCCCACACACTGGATGGGGATGCGCTTTTTTCCCTACACCTGACTTTTTTTTTTTTTTTTTTTTTTTTAAATTTCTGGCACCCTCAGGCCTGCCGATGAGACGGCGTTGACAGAATCTGTCAACGCCTTCCTGGCACTGGTGATGCCCATACCGTGCCCATCAAATAAAACCCTTTTTCAGTTTTTCACCTTTATCTATCGGGATTTCAATTTCACATTCTGAAAAATGACACTATCGATTTTTTTTGCCTGCTGAGCATCGTGGAAATGGTATTGATGAAAATTTATCAGGCGCGTTCATCTGACCTTTTTAACCAACATGTGGGCAGAGAAGCGCGTTCCCTCACATGCGCCTCATTTAGTGTTTTTTCTTATTTATATAGGAAAACAGACGTGGTACATGCGTGTCTTTTAAATCTAGAAGTCTTTGTGTGCTGCATATCCTGTTTTCTAGACGTACGCAACCTATAGTCATCATTGCTATGCACAGTTTTATGAATGAAGCCACAGATTAGCCAAACACCAGCTACTGGTTCACAAAACTATCCACAACACTGCAGGAGGAATGTTCACTCTGTATCCGGATTTTCCAACAAATCGGGAGAGCTTTAATAACTATCGCCATTAAGGTTTGTGAATACAGTGGAAGATGCAGTTTGGGAAGAAGTTAGAGTGAAAAAAAATGCTGCGCTTTTATTTTTTTGTCCTGAAATGTGACGCAGCTGACTGCTACTTCATTTGTGTGTCAGTGATGGCAGGATCCTGGTCCACAGCAGAAGAAGAGACTTCTCTTTATGGTTGTCAGGTCACAGCCAGGAAGTGAACTGTCTGGACTCCAAAGATGGACTAATAATCAGTGGATCTAGAGACCGAACAGCACGGGTAAGAACACCTGTACAGGTAAAGATGTGATGCACCGTAATATTTATCATGTACTTTAAAGAAGAAAATGCCTTGAAGTATCATTTTGATATACTTAGTAAACTCCAAGCCATGTAAAGCTCGGGTATCCAGAATAGTTCCTGTTGACACTGCATGTGGTGCATCTATGGATGCCAGAGATCCAGCGGACGTTTAATGGTTGAACAGCCTGTATGTTGTGTGTATCTGTGTGTGGTGGTTTACAGTCACTTTTTTAAAGTGGAGACCTTTGTTTCTTGTAGATTTGGACTTTGACTTCCAACTCCCCCAGAGCTACCATTCCCATGTCTGACCGAGTGTGGTCCGTTGCTATTAGTCCCACGCTTAGGTAAGGATTTATTCTCATCAGCCATGAAAAGAGAGTCGAATAAAACACCTTCAGCTTTCCTTATTGCTGTTTGTCTTTTACACTGGGCAGGATTTATTGTTTATTCATAACAACTTTTTTTCAGAAAATATCTCTCTATATACCTACACAAGTTAAATGTCCTATCCTACTGAGAGAAAAAAATACTTTATTTTTTATCCTGATGACTTCATCAGAATCATCAGGAGCTGATTTAGCTAAAAAACATTAATTATATTTCTATAACAGAGATTTTAGTACAGGTTCCACATTTGGCAATACTAAATGATAGTAACAAAAAATCGAATATTGGAATTTTTGCTTCACAATTTTAAAATAAAATTTTTTGTTTAAAAAAAAATCTATTTTTTTTTGTTCAAATAAGTAAAAAAAATTACATTATAATTTTTTTGTCATTTTGTATTGATCTTTTTACTTGTCTTTTACCATAACAGCAGGTCTTTCTTAGCTGAAATGAAGAAAAATGACGAGCAAAAAAGAAAAAGTTTTGTAAATTTTTTTTGTTTTTAATCTACAAAAATAAGCAATATCGAAGAATTGTGAGAATCCCAATAAAAATCGAACCAGCACCCAAAAAATGGGAATCCGGACAAAAGCAAATCGCCACAGCCTTACTATCTGATCTCCAGTGGGCCGGACCAGTAAAATATTAATCAAATAATCTGCTTTTGTAAAGCAATTCTTATACAATAAAAAATGTAGCGCAAAGTGCTAAAGAGAAAAAAATATATAACCAATTAAATAACATTGAACAGCATAATAACCTATAAATACATCATATTACATTACCAAGATGTTTACGTTGGATGAACTACAAAACATGAAAATACTGAAATTTTGTGGGTAAAATGAGTGAAGTTATAACTATTTTTCCTTCATTTATGCAACTTTTAGATAATTTATTTATTTGATTTATTTACAAGGATTATTTCTGTTTATTCTATTTGTCAAATTCCTTTAATTTTTAAAATATTTTCTAATATCTAAATTGTATTTAAAAAAGTCTATCTGTATGTCTGTTTGTCTAATATAAATATTTTTGTCTGATCTATTTATTTATCTGCACGGTGGAACAGTGGTTAGCACTGTGGCCTCACAGCAAGAAGGTCACTTCTTTCAATCCTCGGCTGGGGAGGGGTTTGGTCAGTGGCCTTTCTGTGTTTGCATGTTCTCCCCGTGTATGCATGGGTTCTCTCCGGGTACTCCGGCTTCCTCCCACCGTCCAAAGACATGCATGTTAGGTTAATTGGTTACTCTAAATTGCCCCATAGGAGTGAGCGTGAGTGGTTGTTTGTCTCTGCGTGACCCTGCGATGGACTGGCGAGCTGTCCAGGGTGTACCCTGCCTGTCGCCCAAAGCCAGCTGGGATAGGCTCTAGCTTCCCCCGCGACCCTGAATTGGATTAAGCGGTTCAGAAAATGAATGAATGAATCTATTTATTTTATTTTTATTTATCTTACTTCTGGTCCATATTTACCTGTGCATTGCAGCTGCCAGCTCACACTGGCTCTACAAAATCCCCAGAAGTATAATTCCTGCTATCTGGAACTGGGTAACTGTTTGATATATAAGGAGTTTCTGGTCTGAGCACACGAGGAGGTCATTGTAAAATTAACTGGTCTGGTTTCTGTGGATCCAGATTTTGTTTGACCACATGGTCACAAATGAGACTTCCGACATATTGATTTATGTTTACCTGAGACTTCTGCATCAAGGTCCGGATTTTTTCTAAGCAAGGGTTTTGTTACAGAAACCTTAATGTGGTGTTGATTTCCTTTTGATTCCTCAACCATCTATGGTCCAGACAGATGCAGGGAGGTGTAGCATATCCTCCCCAACATCTGCCGCTCCAACAGCAAGGCGGATGATTGGTCATCTGGCTGTAGAGAGGAAAAGCCACAGAGAGGGAAGATCTCCACTCCGGCCTGAGCGTGGTTCAGCTCTTCATGCTGGCTGCTGTCTTCACATGTCAGGCGTTTACCTTCGTTATTATCTGATTGGGTTTATTGTAGACAGTCAAGTATCTGCTTGACCCTGATCATGAACGGATGTCAGCACATCCCAGCAGCCTCCACTGGCATCTGACTGCACAGTGAGCTGGGAAAACGTTCCCGTAGCCGTATGTAGACTTTCCATTAAACACACAGCACATGGATCCAGAGTTCTGTTGGACCAGAGGTCTGTTGTTACCCAGAAACTTGACGACCATCTGATGGCGTTGGTAGAGTCTAACTGCTGATATGTTCAGGAAGGTGGTCGTGGTGGTTGTCACTTAAACTGTGTGTTATCTTATGATTGGATTATTTGTGTATTTTCTGTCAACTGCTGTAGACTGATGTGGTTTTGTGGTGGAGAAACACGGACCACACACGCCTGGCAGATCATTACAACCTATGAAACGAGTCGTAAACATCATTGTTTGCAGACGCTGTTGTCAGACTGAAGATAACTGCTGGGAAGCCAAGAATAAACGTCTGACGGTGAATCGGCTTCATTTCGCCATCTTTAACCAGATTATCGAGTTGGACTGGCTGTTAATGAACTCAGCTTTCAGAGTTTCCTCACCCTTTATGGGGATCTTGTTCTGGTGGTTGTGGTGATCAGAAGTGTCAGCTTGTCGTGCTGCGACCTTGCTAAACCAGAGTGCACAGAAAAGGACAACTTGTGGAGCATTTTCAGCTTCAGAACAAAAATGGATCCTCATCAGGTAAACGTAGCGAAATATCTTCATCTTTACTGTTGCTGCATTGGCGTTTATGTTTTCTTGTGTCATTGGCTTCCTGGACTCCACACCTGCACGGTCTGCTTACCTGGGATATGTCTCTGTACGTATGCATGTTTAAGCTTGTGTACAGATTATAGGCATCCTACAGAAAGCTGAACATCCCTCTTTAACCTGCGCCTCTTTGCTGGAGTGTGGTTTATTCAAATTTCCGAGTACTTTGGAAATGTTTGTATTTAAGAGCTTAGAAAATAAACAGCGGTCGTCTTTACGTACCTGGTTTCAGTCTGACGGAGATCTCTTCTCCAGCTAAAAAAAAAAAAAAAGAGAGAAAAATCCAGGATAGTTGCAACTTTGTATGTTGGCGAGTCTGTCCAGTTTAGGCCTCAGTGAATCTCTGAGATCTGAGAGGAACAGGCAGATTTTCCACATCATTAATTCTCCTATTTGATGGCTGAAAGAGTGAACTGTGCTTCAGCCCGCTGCCTCTTCATAAAGGAAACCTGCCCCTTACCTGTCATTGACCAGCGGTCTGGTTAATTAAAACTCTTGTTGTTCTTCTTTTGTTAAATCTAAGATGTCTGGTTAAAGTCACAGAGCATATGAAAAGCTTAAACTATAGCTAAACCTGTGTAGCCATGGGTAAAGGATAGATTTAATGGGACTAAATAAACTTTTCTGATGGTTACTTTTGTTATTGATTACACGTGTTTAGTAGAATTTAACCCGTCTATTCTGCAGCTGTGTAAACGTCCTGATGAAAAGCACAAAGCTCCAGCACACAGACAAGTTTGAAGAGTTTATGTCTACTCATGTTCCAGGTAATAGAGATGACTTTCATCTTGGCTTTTTTTTTTACTGTATATTATTTATTTAAAAGATTAAAGTATGGGTCCGTTCCCTTATTTATCAGCAGTTAAATGGTAAATAATTATATACACAAAAACATTTATACACCCTTTAACATTATTTATAGCAGCTTCTACAGAGGACTTCTGAGTTATTTTAGTATTTTAAATGCTCCCAGAAACCCTCACTCAGCATTTTTTTTATTCTGCACATAAACTCCTCAGTGTGTAGAAGCCACTCTGGCAGCATCATGTCTTAGGATCTCCGCTACGTAACTGGAGGACACCTGGATGTAACTGGTGCTGCTTGACACAGGGTGAACACACAGTTTCTGAACATTAACTTCAGGTGTGTGATGCTTTATATGCAAGCCCAATTCTAATGATGTTGGGGCGTTGTGTAAAACGTGTCACAGGAGTCCAATTCAAAATGAGTGAATATTTGAAATAAGACAATAAAGTTTATCAGTTACAATATGATACGATCTCTTGCATCATATATTCTATTTTACTACTCTACAGTCATTTAGCAGATACTTTTCTGCAAAGTGGCATACATTTGAGAGTGAGAACAACACAAGCAAGAAATCACACAGGATTAAGAGCTAGTCAGACTGGAGTGAGTCCTGTTGTACCCAGAGGCTGCTGTGTAGGGCTAGATCATAGACCGTATATGAACGACGGATGGAGCCTTCGGCAGTTAAAAGTGAAGCCTATGCGGAAGTGTATAAAACTGCAGTTCCCCTTCATCCACTAGGGGCTGCAAAACAGAGCAAATCCCCCATAGACTCTAATGTTAAAAAGACCAACTTCACAGCAAAAATAAACATGTTTACAGCCTGGTTCAAAAATCCATTTTAGGTTTAATAGGTCAGGTTTACCTTCATGACAACTGTGGGGGGAGTGAATTTTTTTCTAATTCGCCCGTTTAAAAGTAATTTAATCTCGAAGTTCGACATATTTAGGGGCGTGTTCTTTTGATTGACAGGTACCCGATCTCCCGCTTCAAGTAAGAAGAATGTATAACAACTGCAGTTTTTAGCCAGTTGACAACGTGACTTAGCTTTAGCCCGCTTACCTCCATTAGCTGGTTAGCTCCTGTTATCTCCGGGTTAGCTCTTAGCTACAGGCAGCTCGGAGTTCGCTCGATGTCAATCATCCACCATGACACTCACAGCCCCCCTCTCAGCTCCACCTCTTTGCCCATATTTGTATTTTCCGGGCGAGACGACGCACATGCCTCTGTTGAAGTCTTAGAACTGTCTCATGCTTTCTACTTAAGGAGTATCCCAATTTTCCTTTGGACAAAGGTTAAGGGGGAAGGGTGAGGGCTACACATCCCTTAAAGTGAAGATTTTCCAGGACCACACTTCATTGAAGAAGGGGTAGAAGCGTACGGCTGCCAATTACTAGTTCCTGTACAGCGCGTTCAGAGGCAGCAAGTCTACCAATGCTGAAAAAGAGGTTTACAAATTTAAGTATTTTCAGCGTTAAAATACGATTTATTAACAAGACTGAAATTACAGCGCTTTATTTTACGATCGTATGTTATTCTCTGTGAAAGTTTGCTACAGTTAGTACAAGAGGCTAGCATTTGCTGAACTGCTGGTTTGATATATGAATGCATAAAACCACTGTCGCTGTTTTTTTAGGGACAATCATCTATACGTTGTAGCATCTCCTTTACTTTTGTGCACAGTGCTAAATTGTATCATATGTTTTAGCCGGGGACACCAGAACACTCGAGGGCACTTATCCGCTACAGAGCAGAAAAAGAGGAGTTTATTGTTTATGTTCTTGTTCTTGTACTAATTTCAGTTAAAAAGCCTCTATTAAGTTATAATTACATAAAGAAGTTACCCGTGCAATTCCCATGAATACAATGTCTGCAAAACAACGTGCAAGGGACAGTAGTTCCCGTTTATGCAGTTTACACAGCATTAAAAAAAAAAAAAAAAAAAAAAAAAAAGAATCAAGCTATGCATATTTATCTCATAGAAAACTTGTATCTGACCCTTGTAATGGAGTGCAATGAAAACAAACAAAAAATTTCTACTTTCAATACAGAACATTCATAAAAGAGGTGTGGTTGGAAGGGAAGATGACTGGCCAACAAGCAGACAAAAAATGGGAGATATACCGATTGCCCAGACAACAGAAAGTAGCACGGCTGACAACAGTGGCATCTTGGAAAACAATCACTCGTTTGCGTAGCATGCCTCTGTTTGCGTAGCAGCTAGAGTGAGCAGCTTGATGACGTTGTCACGGTGTAGTGGTGTCCCATTTCTTAGGGGAACATTTTCACCACTTGACACTTACCTCTCCACTGGGGGGCCGAGGGATAGGGATAGGGATAGGGCTAGGGGAAGGGGTAAAAGATAGAATTGAGACTTAGCCTTACTGTGATCAGAAGTAAAGACATTTCTCATCATGTCATTATAGAACAACTTCCACAAGGTCAGTCAGTTAATGAAATGAGCAGAAATATCATCACATTGTTAAAAACAAGATGATTATTTACTACATGATAAACAGGAGCAAACAAAACACTGGTACCATCCTGGGAGAGGTGGTGGTAGTGGTGGTGGAGGAATACACGTACCTCGCAGTTTAGCTAGTCTGGCTGTGACTATATGCTTTTGTCCCGATTCGATTCTTTTTTTTTTTGAGGTGCCAATTTGATTTAAATTGTGATTCTCACAATTCTTTGATATTGCTGATTTTTGTAGATTAAAAACAAAAAAAATGTACAAAACTTTTTTTTTTGTTCGTCATTTTCTTTTATTTCAATGAGGAAAAAGCAACACAGTAGCCAGACCATCATTCTGCTGCTATAATAGCCAAGAAGACAAGTAAAAAGATCAATAAAAATGACCAAAATTTTTATAATGGATTATTTTTTATTTATTTGGAAAAATAAATATTTTAATGAATAAATATTTTAATATTGTGAAGCAGAAAATTCCGATATTCGATTTTTCGATTTGATTTTTTTCCTATTGATTTGATAGGAATTATGTGTTTACATTGTCGTTTTTCATCACTTTAAAGCGGAATTAACTTTTATTCAGAATTAAAGAGGAATTAAAACTCCCAAATAAACACATGGACTGTAGCTAGAATAAAGCACTTATTCCAGTCAGAGTATCAGTGTTTAGTCCTCACAGTGGTGGCAGTAAAGTGTAATGACATCCTCCTGCAAGGCGTCAATATGAGGGTAGACAGGTGAGCTTTCTTTTAACTGGAACAAAGCTTTAAGACAGGACTGAGGATAATGTTGGAGAATTGTTGCAGAAATCCAACAGGGCTGTTGTACAGAACTCTTCAGAAACCTTGGGCTGACACCATCCAGCCTCAAATCGTTATTCCAATGTAGCTGATCCTTCATTTGACTGTAGGAAATATACAGGTTGGACAGGCAGTAAAGTCCTCTGTGTCTCTTACTGTACCAGTCTGTCTCCTACAGTCCTGTTTCTACAGTCCTGTCTGTCTCCTACAGTCCTGTTTCTACAGTCCTGTCTGTCTCCTACAGTCCTGTTTCTACAGTCCAGTCTGTCTCCTACAGTCCTGTTTCTACAGTCCAGTCTGTCTCCTACAGTCCTGTTTCTACAGTCCTGTCTGTCTCCTACAGTCCTGTTTCTACAGTCCTGTCTGTCTCCTACAGTCCTGTTTCTACAGTCCAGTCTGTCTCCTACAGTCCTATCTCTACAGTCCTGTTTCTACAGCCCTGTCTGTCTCCTACAGTCCTATCTCTACAGTCCTGTTTCTACAGCCCTGTCTGTCTCCTACAGTCCTATCTCTACAGTCCAGTCTGTCTCCTACAGTCCTGTTTCTACAGTCCTGTCTGTCTCCTACAGTCCTATCTGTTTCCTACAGTCCTATCTCTACAGTCCTGTTTCTACAGTCCTGTCTGTCTCCTACAGTCCTATCTGTTTCTACAGTCCTATCTCTACAGTCCTGTTTCTACAGTCCTGTCTATCTCCTACAGTCCTATCGCTACAGTCCTTTCTGTCTCCTACAGTCCTGTTTCTACAGTCCTGTCTGTCTCCTACAGTCCTGTTTCTACAGTCCAGTCTGTCTCCTACAGTCCTGTTTCTACAGTCCTGTCTGTCTCCTACAGTCCTGTTTCTACAGTCCTTTCTGTCTCCTACAGTCCTGTTTCTACAGTCCAGTCTGTCTCCTACAGTCCTATCTCTACAGTCCTGTTTCTACAGTCCTGTCTGTCTCCTACAGTCCTGTTTCTACAGTCCTGTCTGTCTCCTACAGTCCTGTTTCTACAGTCCTTTCTGTCTCCTACAGTCCTATCTCTACAGTCCTGTTTCTACAGTCCTGTCTGTCTCCTACAGTCCTGTTTCTACAGTCCTGTCTGTCTCCTACAGTCCTATCTCTACAGTCCTGTCTGTCTCCTACAGTCCTGTTTCTACAGTCCTTTCTGTCTCCTACATTCCTGTCTGTTTCCCACAGTCCTATCTCTGCAGTCCTGTTTCTACAGTCCTGTCTGTCTCCTACAGTCCTGTTTCTACAGTCCTTTCTGTCTCCTACATTCCTGTCTGTTTCCTACAGTCCTATCTCTGCAGTCCTGTTTCTACAGTCCTGTCTGTCTCCTACAGTCCTATCTGTTTCCTACAGTCCTATCTCTACAGTCCTGTTTCTACAGTCCTGTCTGTCTCCTACAGTCCTATCTCTACAGTCCTGTTTCTACAGTCCTGTCTGTCTCCTACAGTCCTATCGCTACAGTCCTGTCTGTCTCCTACAGTCCTGTTTCTACAGTCCTGTCTGTCTCCTACAGTCCTGTTTCTACAGCCCTGTCTGTCTCCTACAGTCCTGTTTCTACAGTCCTGTCTGTCTCCTACAGTCCTATCTCTACAGTCCTGTCTGTCTCCTACAGTCCTATCGCTACAGTCCTGTCTGTCTCCTACAGTCCTGTTTCTACAGTCCTGTCTGTCTCCTACAGTCCTGTTTCTACAGTCCTGTCTGTCTCCTACAGTCCTGTTTCTACAGTCCTGTCTGTCTCCTACAGTCCTGTTTCTACAGCCCTGTCTGTCTCCTACAGTCCTGTTTCTACAGTCCTGTCTGTCTCCTACAGTCCTATCTCTACAGTCCTGTCTGTCTCCTACAGTCCTATCTGTCTCCTACAGTCCTATCTCTACAGTCCTGTTTCTACAGTCCTGTCTGTCTCCTACAGTCCTATCTGTTTCCTACAGTCCTATCTCTGCAGTCCTGTTTCTACAGTCCTGTCTGTCTCCTACAGTCCTATCTGTTTCCTACAGTCCTATCTCTACAGTCCTGTTTCTACAGTCCTGTCTGTCTCCTACAGTCCTATCTCTACAGTCCTGTTTCTACAGTCCTGTCTGTCTCCTACAGTCCTATCGCTACAGTCCTGTCTGTCTCCTACAGTCCTGTTTCTACAGTCCTGTCTGTCTCCTACAGTCCTGTTTCTACAGCCCTGTCTGTCTCCTACAGTCCTGTCTGTCTCCTACAGTCCTATCGCTACAGTCCTTTCTGTCTCCTACAGTCCTGTTTCTACAGTCCTGTCTGTCTCCTACAGTCCTGTTTCTACAGCCCTGTCTGTCTCCTACAGTCCTGTTTCTACAGTCCTGTCTGTCTCCTACAGTCCTATCTCTACAGTCCTGTCTGTCTCCTACAGTCCTATCGCTACAGTCCTGTCTGTCTCCTACAGTCCTGTTTCTACAGTCCTGTCTGTCTCCTACAGTCCTATCGCTACAGTCCTGTCTGTCTCCTACAGTCCTGTTTCTACAGTCCTGTCTGTCTCCTACAGTCCTGTTTCTACAGCCCTGTCTGTCTCCTACAGTCCTGTTTCTACAGTCCTGTCTGTCTCCTACAGTCCTATCTCTACAGTCCTGTCTGTCTCCTACAGTCCTGTTTCTACAGTCCTGTCTGTCTCCTACAGTCCTGTTTCTACAGTCCTGTCTGTCTCCTACAGTCCTATCTCTACAGTCCTGTCTGTCTCCTACAGTCCTATCGCTACAGTCCTGTCTGTCTCCTACAGTCCTGTTTCTACAGTCCTGTCTGTCTCCTACAGTCCTATCGCTACAGTCCTGTCTGTCTCCTACAGTCCTGTTTCTACAGTCCTGTCTGTCTCCTACAGTCCTGTTTCTACAGCCCTGTCTGTCTCCTACAGTCCTGTTTCTACAGTCCTGTCTGTCTCCTACAGTCCTATCTCTACAGTCCTGTCTGTCTCCTACAGTCCTATCTCTACAGTCCTGTCTGTCTCCTACAGTCCTATCGCTACAGTCCTGTCTGTCTCCTACAGTCCTGTTTCTACAGTCCTGTCTGTCTCCTACAGTCCTGTTTCTACAGCCCTGTCTGTCTCCTACAGTCCTGTTTCTACAGTCCTGTCTGTCTCCTACAGTCCTATCTCTACAGTCCTGTCTGTCTCCTACAGTCCTATCGCTACAGTCCTGTCTGTCTCCTACAGTCCTGTTTCTACAGTCCTGTCTGTCTCCTACAGTCCTGTTTATACAGTCCTATCTCTACAGTCCTGTTTCTACAGCCCTGTCTGTCTCCTACAGTCCTGTTTCTACAGCCCTTTATGTCTCCTATAGTCCTGTCTTCTAAGTGTGTCACAACAAAAAGGGAAGATGTTGTTCTGAACTTATCTAAAAAATACTCAGCTATATTTAGACTTCCAACACTGATTTCTTTTTCTTCAAGTCTTTGAACATTTCCATTTCTGACCACACATCTCCCACATTGTTCACACAGTTTTCCAGCTTCTTTCTGAACACCTATTTGCTATTTCTTCAGTAACTCCCTGTCTCCATCTCTGAGTGCTTTCTTCTTTATGTTCAGTAACTATTTGATATGAGAGCATTTGGCTATCAGACCCACCGCTTATGGTTCAGGAGGCAGACACCATCTCTACCCTGAACTGTAAAACCTTCCTCTTTGACAAATCTTATAATTTGAGAGTAATTTGAAATTCTTATCTATGCTGAACAAATGCTTTCATGTTCATCTCTCTGGTCTTTATTCAGAGTCCATAAACATATGACAGTATTGGCATCATTAACTGGTATTCCTCTTTCTGGTCTTCCTGGATAAAAGTTGAATTTCATATTGGTCTCTCTTTCCTGTCCTCTCCACCCCAACCATGGCTTCCTAAGTCAGGTTCTACCAGAAGTTTTGCCTTCCTGTTAAAAGGGATATTTTTTTCCTTTCCACTGCTGCCTTATGCAGCTCAGAATGGGGGATTGGATCATGGTCAAGATTCAATACAATCTGTTCATTATCCTTTACTGTTATGAATTGTCTGTAAAGTGCCCTCAGACGACATTGTTGTAAAGTGGCGTTATACTAATAAAACTATTGAATTGAATTGATTTGAGGTTTAGGAAGCCCAATCTCGCATCTTAGCAACTGATAATGTAATAATGGTCAATAATGTAACAATTTTGACTTTTATTATTCAAGTATGTTTACTGAATTCTCAAACATATGAATTGTCACATACAGACAGAAAAGTTTACAAATTTAGACATGACATGTTGACAATCACACACAGAAATAAACAGAAGAGTGAGCGATATATATTTGTACCAGAAAAAATAGGACAAGACTCGGGGAGAAGGATGGTGTCAAGGTTATCCTGTACCTGCATTGAGCGTTTCTTTGTTGAAATAGTCCAAGGTATCTGTAGAAATGTGTTTGGAATGTCAAATTTACCTTTAGATAGTCAAAAGAAATAAAAACACTATCTTTAAAGAAACCCCCTACACATAACAGGCATCTACTTTTCCACAACTTAATAGTTGGATCTATAAGAGAGGGAGGAAAAAAGGGGTTGGCGAGAACAGGGCTTTACCAACGTGGTTTCTTACACCCTAAATGTATGCTGAATTGCGACCAGATATGGAGAGAATTACTGGATTAGTCTGATAACACTTACTAATCGATATTGGAACACACACCAGAGCAGCAAGAGTGTTGTTCCACGAGTTACCACACTGATGTCTCCTGTTCGTAGATGTCAAATGACCAATATGAAAGGTTTGTTAGCCAGTTGTAATGCAACAAGTTTGGTAATGCTTGACCTCCATTTTTCTTCAGCCTCTCCAGAAATGCCTTCCCAATTCCTGGAACAGTTCTGTTCCAAATAAAGATGGATATATATGTGTTCAGTTCAGTAAAGAACACTTTAGGGATGAAGCGTCACGGTCAGAGACCGGGGTGGAGGGGTGGACCCAAAAGCAGAACGTACAGATGAAGAGGTAAATGAAGTATTTATTTAGTACTCAGATCCTGTTGGTCTGGTCCAGGGAAGAACTTCTCAGATAATTGGAATTCTGATGATAGTGGAGGTTGCTGGGGGGGGTGGCCTCTGGTTGTGGTGGTTGGCCTTGGTTTGAGGCAGAAGCAGGCAGGCATAAGCAGTTGGGGAAGTTGGCTGAGGAAAATGATCTTGATCCAGGAGGATGTCTGTAATGGTCTTGACGTGCTGAGGAGGCAAAGAAAAACAAAATGAAATCTCTAGCGATGAGCCACAAGGTAAGCACTAGAACTGGCCTGATTACCACGCAGTAAAGAGAGACAATCTGGCGAAGACTGGAGCTCCAGCTTGTCCTTAAATAGCAGGATAAATCAGGAAGAGGAGCTCCAGGTGGTTGTAATTGAAGCTCCAGACTCCGCCTTGAGTCCCCATGGCAACCTGCACAGACTCAAACAGCAAACCATGACATGAAGTGAGAATCATCTCAAATAGAAATAAGATATAACCATTTTAATGGAATTTATTCTTCCTGCTTATGATAATGGAAGACAGGGCCATCTTGTTAAGTCTTATTTAGCCCTTTCTAGCGCCATCTTAAAATTATTTTTAAATAGATCCTCGACACTCCCAGTAACAGGTACACCTAAATAAGTAAAAGAGTCATGTGTAATCTTAAAGGGGAACTGGTCAAGAGATCCCCATTTTGCTGATGCACCTATAGGAAAAAATGAACTTTTCCAAAAATTTATTTTATGTCCTTATAATTCCCCAAATCTAGTGATAAAGTTTAGTGTAAGAGGTATTGATTAATCTGGGTCCGAAAGACATTGAAGGAGATTGTCACAATATAATGAAAGTTGATGGTTGAGGCCATATCGATCTACGCCAAATAGTATTTTCCCTCATGGACACAGCAAAGGGTTCAACAGCAATATTAAACAGGAGAGCGACAGAGGATGTCCCTGTCTTGTGCCCCTGAAAATTGGGAAATAATCAGATGCAAAGTTATTGGTGCGCACAGAAGCTTGTGGATTGGAATGTAAAAGATTCCCCAAGCTACGAAATTTCTGTCCAAAGCCAAACTTTTTCAGAGCTGCAAATAAATAATTGTACTCCACCCTGTCAAAGACCTTGTGTGCATCGAATGATATCTCTGCCTCTTTTTTCTGTGGTTTAGTGTATATATTATGGTAAGACGGCGTAAATTACCAGCTAGTTTTATAGCCAGTCATAAAGCCTATCTGATCGTTGTGGATTATGTTGTTCATGATTGGCTCAAGTCTTGCTGCAAGGGCCTTTGTTAAAATTTTATAATCAGAGCAAAGCAAGCTGATTGGATGGTAAGTCACTTGGTAGATCTATATCCTTTTTGAGAGGAACAAATTTAGTTCCCCGTGTCATTGTTAGTGGTGCAAAGCTACTTCATATACTTCATATGAAAGAGGTGCCAGTTTAACGGAAAAGACTTTATAAAATTAAATTGGGTAGCCATCGGGACCAACAACTTCCCTGATTAATATGTTCTAATCGCCCTGTCAATTTCTGCCCATGTTAATGGTACTTCAAGTGCATTGACATATCATTTATACAAGCTTATGTAAAATTCTTGGAATTGTTTATTAAGTACATCCATGCATGTAAACAAAGATAGTACATTAAAAAAAACAATAAGTTTAAACATCTAACTGGACGGAAAACAAAGTGCAGGACAATAAAATGTTGTCAGCATGTTACTGTCATTATTTTCACTCGTAACTTTCCAACTGTATTAACAAGCTTACTATTTCTGTTGGAGCTATTACCAGAACCATTTATGAAGTACTGCAACTCTTGCAAAAAAAAAAGACCACATGAGAAGGACTAAGTTAGACATCAACCAAAAATCATGGTGTAGCATTTTACACTCAGAAGTTCTAAGACCAAAGCAACATGACAGTGGCTGCTTGCATACTACTTGCATGTAGCATATTCTTAAAGAAGGAGAGAAAACCAAAGACCTCCTAATTTACAGACAACCAACCATATCAAAGGTCAAAATAAAAATAGTGTCATGTCATATGGAAAGAATGATCAGACTAGCCTGGGTCGGGAAAGAAATGAAAACAAAATGAAAGAACCAGTCTGTATGTTGACAAATAAGCCGGTGCATACACGCTACAACTAATAGCTGTAACTTAGTTGTAGCCATAGAGTGTCGGCATTGATGCTGCTGTGTCATACAAAGAGAACATGTAAAGAAGTGGATGTTGATCTAACCAAAGCTGCTTCAGTCTCCCACTGTAACCAGTTTGTCCAACACATAAGCTTTTGCTTTGTCGGGATCTTTGAAGCTCATCGTTGTTCCATCTTTTAAAGAAAGAAACCTGTTTACAGCCTGGTTCAAAAATCCATTCTAAGTTTAATAGGTCAGGTTTACCTTCATAACAACTGTGGGGGGGTATGAATTTTTTTCTAACTCGCTCATTTAAAAGTAATTTCTGCATATTTAGGGGCGTGTCCTTTTGATTGACGGGTACCTAATCTCCCGCTTCAAGTAAGAAGAACGTAGAACAACCGCGGTTTTTAGCCGGTTAACAACATGACTTAGCTTTAGCCCGCTTACCTCCATTAGCTGGTTAGCTCCTGTTATCTCCGGGTTAGCTCGGTTAGCTCTTAACTACAGGCAGCTCAGAGTTCGCTCGATGTCAATCATCCACCATGACGCTCACAGCCCGCCTCTCAGCGAACCTCTTTGCCCATATTTGTATTTTCCGGGCGAGACTATACGCATGCCCCTGCCAAGATGGCGATAGTAGGAACCGCCCACTGAGCTTCAATTTAGCTCTTCAGAAACTTATGGGTGACGTCACGGAGGCTCCGTTGATCTCTTGATATACAGTCAATGGTCTCACCTGACTATTTGCTTATTTTATATGTATTAAAGACAATGACGTAACAACAAATAAAGAAGGTGTGTTATAACTGTGATACATGGAAAACCTGCAGGACAACGGCCCTTGAGGACCAACTTTGGATACCCCTGTTCTACAAATACTTGTCCTTGATGAAAGCATATGACAGTTATGCCAAAATAAATGTTGTTTGTTCTTTTTCTATGGCCACTGTGTTCTGAGGTGCTAAGTAAACCATCACTCCTTGTGATGCTGCTGTCTACAGACTGCTTCAGCGTCTTTCATTTTAAACCTCATCATGTTACACACTTCAACGTGGTTATGGCTGTTTAGTTTGTGCCTTAGGGCAGTAGTATCCCCCCTATCTGAACAAGAAGCTCCTGCAGACACCTGGACAAACACATGCAGATGAAAAGAAGGATCTCCAGAGATTTATACGCACTCCTTTTTAGAAGAATTACTCAAACTTTTTCATGTGACAGAAAAGTAAAATCCAGCTTGGCCTGGATACGTCTTCCAGGATGAGATGATGGTGTGGTGTCTCTGAAGCCTTTTGTTTTGTTTTGTTTCAACACGCTGAAGTCCTACACAGGTATGTAGTGCTGAATAAAGGAGTAAGCCTTGTTTGGCCTGCCTGGGGTTAACTAGGTGACCTTTTATAATCCAAGTGTTTGGGGGTTTTTTTTCCCACAGAAATATTGCTTTGTCACTGAATCAGTTTGAAGTTGAGTGAGTTCTAATATACAACGTTATTCCACAATTTCAGGGTCCAAACCGATGCAACCCATTTTTTTTTTTTTTTTATCTTTTTGTACATACCAGTCAGCATCAGCTGTATATGGATTATATTCCATTGAGTGTTTTCATGTGGGAGCATAGATCAATGTAAAGACATGCACATGCCTGTATTGGTATAGTGTTAGCTTTAACCTGTAACAGAACACACCACCAGCGCACCTCTGGGTCTAACAGCAACGTCCTGTGCACTTTATTATCTCAAAAATGATCCAGTAAGTCTGTCAGAACTTAGTAAATCTTGTGGACTTGTAATCCTAAACCAGAAATAGTTTGCAGTCACAAATGCAAGTCTTCAATTTAGAATAAAGCTCAAAGCAACAAAGGTCACCGTAAAAATGGCTGCAGACCAGCTACACCTGAAACATCTAATATCCACTAAACTTTGAAAGTTTCCTAATCTTTATTAGAGTTGTATGATGTGCCTTTGTTAATTTTTGATCAACTTGAATATTGAAAGAAGAGAACTGCCCCATCCAAGAGGATGAGTTTAGTCTCTCCTGATCAGACCAGATGTTTCTAAAATGTTTTATAACTTATCTGTGTTTGTTTTTTACTGGAAATTAGCTAGTCAGCCAGCAGCCAATCACGTATTTAGCAGAAAATGCAAAGTAAATTCAGTTGAAGAGCACAG
>NC_136629.1:12445537-12543037 GCF_933228915.1 Telmatherina bonti
GCAACAATGCAGCAATAAGGGGGCAGAGTGTGTGTTCCCACACACTAAATACAGGGCACTTTCTGAGAGGCCCACAGAGCCGAGGAGCAGCACCGCAGGAGGCAGGAATAATCACAGTCCCTCTGAACCCCTCATTACACACTGCTGCATTCTTCATGCAGACGGTGTTACAGGCCCACAGAGACACACCTTGCAGATGCCCTGCACACATACACACACACACCCACACATACACACATACTCATAAAGACACACTATCACAGCACATAAACACACACTGCACAAAAAACTCTCATTACAGGCCGGCCTCATACAGGTGTTGTCTGGTTTACCAGCAGGGATAGTTCAGAGATTTATCTAAGACACCTCATTATCAGAAAAAAAGGCCAAAAACAATGTTTGTTGTTTGTTTTCACAGACAAATAAAAGCTAATTCCATTGATTTAGTCTTTTCTAACTGTAGTTGGTGAATGCTGCTCGCTTTCGCAGTCTATGCTGTTACGATATTGATGATGAAGGACATCAGTTACGGATGGAACTGACATGTCTGCGTCAGGTTTTTACAGATCTGGGATGAGATTCTGTTGTGAATGTTCTCCTAGTACCAGTTCTTTATCGGTTTGTTGAACAGTACTTTGTCCTCTTTCTTGTACATTAAATGCTCTTTCTGTTTACACAACTGTCTTACAATAACTGCCCCATTTGTGAGTTTTTGTCCTCATCTAATATGTTAATAGTTCAGAATACCTGTTACATTAGAGCCAATGGAATTAAAATATCAACATTCTTTCAATATTTTTACCACTAATACGTTTTATCTGTGATATTTACTTACATAAATGTTCAACGTGAAACTGACAACTAGTGCGGTTCCTTCTGAGGTCTGTTTAAGTACAATCAGATGTTAACACACATAAATACACTATATAAGAATAAGAATATATAAGAATAAAATTATAATCAACATAAACATCCATCAACTGGCCGTCAGTCATATCAAAGTTATATAAAGACGCATGAGACTTGTGTAGATTTCAACAATAACTAGCAGGCTTATTTCAGTATTTCAGCACTGGCTTTCATACAAGACTACTGCAAATATTTAGCATAAACATCCCGTTGATGTAGGAATATAATTCCATCCATCCATCCATCCATCCATTCATTTTCTACCGCTTATCTGAAATTGGGTTGCTGGGGCAGCTGTCTAAGCAGGGAAGCTCAAACTTTCCTCCCCCTAGCCATATTTGCCGGCCCGCCCTGGAGGATCACAAGGCGTTCCCAGGCCAGAGATGCAATGCCTCTAGCATATCCTGGGTCTTCACCGGGGTCTCCCTCCAGACGGACGTGCCCAGAAGACCTTACCAGTGAGACATCAGGCGGCATCCTAACCAGATGCCTGAGCCACCTCATCTGGATCATGGGGAGGAGCAGTAGCTATACTCTGAGTCCCTTCCTGTTGACCAAGCTTCTTACCCTGACTCGAAGGGAGAGCCTGGCCACCCTATGGAGGAGACTAACTTCAGCCATTTGGGTTGGGGATCTTGTTCTTTCGGTCACTACCCACACCTCGTGACCATAGATAAGGGTAGGAACATAGATCAGCCAGTAAATTGAGAGCTTTGCCTTTTTGCTCAGTTCCATCTTCACTACAACATACTGATGCAGAGTTTTCATCACTGGAGAAGCTGCATCGACTGTCTGTCGATCTCACGTTCCACTCTTCCCTCACTTGTGAGCAAGATCCCAAGATACTTTAACTCCTCCACTTGGGGCAGGATCTGATTCACAACCAAGAAAAGGCAACTTCATTCTTTTCCAGCTGAAGACCATGGCCTCGGATTTGGAGGTGCTGATTCTTATCCCAGTCGCTTGACACATGGTTGCAAATTGCTCCACTGAGACCTGGAGATTGGGGCCTGATGAAGCCAATAGGACCACATCATCTGCAAAAAGCAGAGACCCAATCCTGAGGCCACCAAACTGGAAACCTCAACACTTCAGCTTCACCTAAAATTTCTGTCTTGAGAAGTTTTTAACAGAATTGGTGATAAACGTTAGCATTGCTGTAGTCCAACCCTCACTGGAAACAGGAGAACTGGTCTGCCTGCAGTCCAGACCTTTCACCAGTACAAAACATCTGGACCATCTTGAACCATGCCAACCAGTCAGTAACACAAACAGATAGCATACAGTGATGTCCTATAGCACACAGACTACAGACTATGTTCCAGACTGTAAAGCATTGGTTAAAAATGAAATCCATTCAATATGTTTCACCACCTTTGAAATAACCAACAGCTTTGTAGCTTTTGTCCAAGCTAGCTCAAGCTGTGTAAATTCTGTACTCAGGTTGAGAAAACATTTTTATGATCTAGTTTCCAAAAGGAGGCCTCCCAAATCCAAACAGAAGACCTGTGCGCTACCATTTGGTTTTTGTCCAAGTGAAATGTGGAGTTAAGCTTGTCACATAGTCTGCAAGAAGCAGACTTTTTTGTTTTTTTAAAGGTCGTAAAAATAAGTGAATAGGTAGTTAACGCATACCAATCGTAATATGATTATTTCTCTGACCATCATACTAAAAAGATTTCTATTTGTTACAAGTCCAGTTTCATCTATCTTTTGTGTCAGTAAAACATGCAAGTTGGTGCATTTTAGGGTCCTTTTCAGATCCGTCACTCAACGCAGACAGCAGAGCAAAACCACCAGAAATCGTGAATTGTATAGTCCACATGCAACCACCAAAAGGAACATATCAGAGAAGAAAAGGAAGAGAAATTGGGAGAAGATGGCACAGAAATCGCCACTTAGACCCCAACAGAAAAGGAGACAGAAGAAGCTGAGAACAACAAAAAATATTATTCTGCTTACGACTTAATAACTATAAATTACCCCTACCAACCGGCAAACGCTGAACTCAATACTGCCCTCTGGTGGATGGACACTATGGCAACGTAAAAGATACATGGAAGGTTGAAGGCTTTGACATACCAAAACATTTGAAATGGACATCCCCGTTTACATATGTAAGAGACCATAAATTGGCTTTAGGTATCTCAAAAACATTTTTCCCCATTTCTGATAGAGACTTGTAGTAATCAAGTGGTCACTACAAGTTACTGCACTTATGTTTTTGAAAGAACCAGTGTGCTGTCATTCAATCATCACGTTGATAGCAGGTGTTGTCATGTTTCTCTGAAAGACATTTTACATAGATGATGTGGATAGTTATTTGTTGGGAATAAGGGCAGTATGACCGGTGTGGATGGTGGTGTTGGGTCCCGCTCTGTTCCAGCCGGGTGAACAGAGCCAAGGGGCCGGCTGAGGAATGTCCTGGTGACCCTGCACACTGGAGACACAAACAGAAGCCAAAAGGACCACAGGGGGTGGGAATGGGACAACAGGGTACAAGCGTGTGTGGATGCATGTGGGTGTGTGTGTGTGTGTGTGCATCTTTGCATAACAGAGTGAATCTGTGAGAAAGAGAGAAAGTGCATGTTTGTGTGCATGCAAATGTTTGCCCATGCATATCGGTGTGTAAAGGTCTGGAGGGAGCGAAGGAGAGGATATTGGGGCTGAAAAGGAGAGAGAAAGTGCATGGGAGAGAAGGGGTGGGTGTGGGGGGTTCACTTGCGCCCTCAGGCCATTGTCTCCCTCCCTGAGCAACATAAAAGCATCATAACCCTGTGAGCCCAGACATATTTAGAAACCAGATAAAAGCACTTTTTACAAACTAGATACACAACAGGCACAAAGCCCGGGGTCAAGCGCAACAAATTAACAACCTTCTTTTGACGGGACGAGCAAGTAGGGGGTGACGGGGCAAAGCTAAACCGCCCCTGGAGTCCAGAGCCAAATGCCTTCACATTCCCATCTTGAAGATGTGAGCTGTTCTCCTGCATTCAAGGGTAATTGGTCCAAAGAGGCAAATATAAATCCTGACTTCTTGTTTATATTCTGTCTTCCTGATAGAAAAGTTCTCCAAAGTCATGTTAGAGTGACAACTGCCATTATGAAGAGTTCTCCAACACTGTGTTAATAAGAGGACAGTCATAATAAAGTCCTCTCGCAACCGTAGTCACCACAGTCATTGTGAAGAGTCCACTAAAATCATGTCAACAAGAGTTTATTATCAGGAGTTCTCTAGTGTTGTGTTTACAAGAGTCACAACAGTTAATGTGATGGGTCAAATGGTTTCTTCTACAGACATTTTCATGTCACGTTCAGTGAATATTGTTAAACTCCTAACATTACTTTGTTTATGATAAAGGTGTGTGTGTTGGAAGGCAATAACTTCTCTGCTGTACTTCACCTTTCTAACATGGAACAAAAACAAAGCAACACAAGCACTAACAAGAATGTTGTCAAACCTAGTCTTTGTTGCACAGGATGCTCTGGTCCGCCAATACGGTTTAGATGTTAACTTTTATGGTTTAAGTGTCAATATTGAAGGATCTTTGATTAATCAGATATGTGTTTAATACTGTGATTAGTTGTGAAATCAAGTGATCAAGTCTTCTTTAGTCAGGACATGGACAAAGAACACCTGAGGGTTTCCCGCTGGGTCTGGCATTAGTGGGATAACTACATCTTTGGTGTCCAGTGGATTTTTATATGGCCTCTTTGAGGATTAGGTTTGGTTCTCACAATACCATCATATTTAATCACATTTGCATCCAATGGGTTTGTCGGCCCAGTGAACTCAGACTCTTTATTTTGTTCTTTGTGAGCCTCCTAAGTAGTTTATATGGGACATCATGCTGTTCTGCTCTGGGAGGCTGCTACTGCAATGGAGTGCTGTTTCCACAAGGGAGGTGTGATTTAGCAAAAGTGCCAAAGGTATTATCTGTAAATGTCAAGTTTTTACCTACAGGACATTCAATTGTAAGAAGATGAGCAGCATTTTTCAGTACAGGGGAATAATGGTGTAATTTCCTCCCTTACAACAGAAAATCAGTGGTTTTGTTTTTGGTTCAAGAAACAAATTCTTTTACATCAGCCATATTAAAGACATATGTCTTGTGTCTTTGGAACTAGAATATGGTAAAGAAAAGCAGGTTACTTCATTCTTTCAGTCAGAGGATATTAGTCAAGTATGCCTGTACTTCCATTGAGAAGGTGTAATGCAGAGGATGTGACCAATGGATACTTCAAAACCATGGTCTAACTGAACAAAAACAAAAGAAAACCAATCTAAACCATTCTTTTCCTGTACCGCTTAGTCCAATTCAGGGTTGCAGGAAAGCTGGAGCCTATCCCAGCAATTAGCAGGTGAGTAGCGGGGTAAAACCTGGACAGGTCACCTATCCATTGCAGGGCCAACATAAAGAGAAAACCACTCGTGCTCACAATCATTACAGGGAGAATTTAGAGTGACCAATTAACCTAACATGCATATCTTTGTGGGCAATAGATGTAGAAGTGGGAGGTTGCTGGCATACCTGGGGAGAACCTACTCATTAGCAGGGCGAACAAGCAAACCCTGCACAGAAAAGCCACTATTTGAACGTAACCCCAGCTGAAGCTTGAACTAGGAACTCTGTTTGCTCTGATCATGTGGTGCTAGCCATCCCACCACTGCACACCCCCACAAATTAAGCTCACAAATTTTAAACTTTTGTTTTCTTTTTCTAAAACAGACTCTGCCATCACAGCTAAAAATAATTAAACTACACCAAATACAATGCAGCAGAAGGAAATCAAGATGGCAGATGCCTATCACCAAGATCAATAAACTGATGTACGCTACAGCAGCAGTGATCTTAAGGGAATTTTGATTTTATGATCAACAAATGGAACAAGTTGAAGACCAAAGTCAAGGCAACATTAAAAGCGGTTAAAAAGATACCGAGGCAACAGTAAGGTGCAATGAAGAAAGAACTTCAGAAGAAATACACCAAACTGTCCACACCTGGATCAGTCAAAGACTGGCAGCTCTGGTCAACTGTTCAAGAAAATACCCTGGCAAATCAAAAGCCAGGCAAATAATTTGGATATTCTCCACTTAACCACCGTAAAGGTTTTCGCTGTGGGAGGAATTAATAAAGACAAACTGTCATAGAGATTAATGCCAAGGAAACTGCAGAAGTTACAATCAGATATCCCATATACCAAGTAGGTTCTCTGTCCCACAGCTACTCTGCATAGGCTGATCATCACAAAATCAGAGTAGCTATAAATACCAATTCTGAGTGGGATTATAGGAACCAAGCTTAATGAAAGGTTAATATCAAGAAGTCTCACCAGAAGCTGGAAAAACCTGCCTGGGAAACAGCATAGCCATGGAAGGACTAAGTGCCTGGAATGGAGTCCATGAACGTACCTCGTGGGTTGAAAGATCCAGAGGAAAGTAGGAGATACCTTCAGAAATAGTGTTGGGGTTTTTTTCTTGAGTTTAAAAACGCTTGTGTAAAGTTATTGTTACTGCAGGATTGACTTTTGCTTTCTGTGTTTGAGCACACCTGAAAAGCCTCTGACTAAACACACTGTTTTTTAATTGTCCATCATAACCAGCAGCTTGTGCAGCATTTTTCTCTGGACCATAAGTTCCAGGGGTTCCAGATTGATCCCCAGAACAGACCCCGAACCTCTGGCACAGTTTGTTTCTGGTTCTGGTTGTTCTGCCCCAACAGATGCTACATAGCAGATTTAAGGGTGCATTCACATCAGGATTGTCTTCTAGACTCGGTCTGATTGAGGACTGTGCTCAGTTATAGGGGGGTGTATCCATTATGAAACTGCTCGATGAAGACATTGAAGGATCTCAGCTTCTTCCAGAAGTTAAGTCCTGTCTTTCACAAGATGAGCTGACATCAAACATGAGATGTCTGATGTCATCTGGGGTCAACATATGTACTGGAATGAAGGGAAACTATACATAATTATACACTGTCCTTCAAAAAACAAAAGAAGCCAGAAGGTCAGGGAGCATGAGGCATAATTTTCACTCATGGACGGAGTATCCCAAAGGTTCTCAGTGGGGTTAAGGTCTGGCTTATGTCTGAGAGAATGCTGCTGTAATCATAGCTAAAGGAGATCCAACAGATTTGATTTGAAAGAATTTATTTTGAATGTATATCCACAAAACAAAACAAAAAAAATAAATTATTTGGGATATCAAAACAAACATTGAGAAAGAAGTGGGCAGAAGTAAAAGCTGGTTAAGTCACACCCCTTTGTTGTGATGAAATCTTTCTCTGTTCTGTTTAAAATTGTTGATCAACTACATCAGCAAAACACAACTGAACTACTCTGATACAGACCCAACTCTGTTGGCATCAGAATGATGCTCTTTATTATTCATGTGATTAGCCTTTGAAGAGCTGCCTTACAGTGCCATACCGATAAATCTATCAGAAACCGCTACTATCATCTATAATCTGTAGTATAGGATATTGTTTTGTTGTCGTGTGCACTGATTTGACAACAGGTCCAACATCAGGGAATTATAGGCGATGGTTTTGGGGAAGGTGTGTGTTCTTGCTGCCAATTTATTAACTTCATCTCCTATGATTGAGTGTATTGCAAGTGTGTACATGCTTATGCATATCAGTGATTTGTGACTCAGTGTGTAAGTGTCTGTGTTCCCACTGAAGACTCACTTAATTTGTGTTACCCTGTCACACAGGCCCTTAGATAATACAGCCAGTTGATGAGGTTACCCAAACGGCAACAGAGGCCCAGCATGCTGCTAATGATGATGGGGTGGGGCTAGTGGGGGTTGGGTGGTGGGGGGCAATTGATGGGGTTAGAAGAGGGATACTCTATTTGGTCAGAGATATGACTGTGTGTGTATGTACGTGTGTGTGTGTGTGTGTGTGTTCAGGGGGGACACCTGACCCACATTAGGCGACAGATAAGTTTTGACCTTCGCAGCTATAATATCAGTGGAAACTCCAACCCCAGATCACGCCAGTTGGCACTTCAGAGGGGTGAGGGGGCGACCAGAGGAGAGAAGAGTGCCGTTCCCTCGTTGTATAGATGATGTCCCCCCCAGCCTTCATCTGGCAGGGCTACAGCCCACTGAGGGGTGAGTAATGTGAGTAATGGAGAGTAATAGGGTCCAGATAGTGAGTGTGACCGTAACTCTATTGTATCCTGTGTCAGCAGGGTCAAAGGTCACCCACAGTGCATACTGGTCCCGGCCTTGCCCGACCCATTTGGGCCCTAAATGAGTTTACCCAACACTAATTACAGGAATCTGCCCATGGGCTGCTCTGCCTAGCAGGCCTGACAGCTGCCTCAGTACCTTACTTAGTCCTTACCTCCCCTCCACTACCACAACACTGTGCTGTCCCACCACCCCTTCCACCCACACACAAACCCCAGTCGCCATCATGTGATGATGCCAACTGCATCCCTCAGCTCAGCTTGGTTATGTGTAAGCTGCAGGAAAATATTTGTTTTAACCATTTACCTGACCTGATACCAGCAACATAATGATCTCAGTCAGTATAGTTATCAAAGGTTTCTCCGGACCTTTTATACTGGGGTGCGTGTCCTGGTTTAAGAGGTCTGTGCCCTGGCATAATCTCAGGAGTTGACCATCCAGTAGTGAAGGATGATGCTCTGCAACCCCAAGTCAGTATGTTGTGTAAAACCTGAATTTAAAAAAAAAAAAAAAAAAAAAACTATTCAACTGAATACACTAACAATTTTCTGCAGATCAGTAAACTAGAAAATGAATACACTATTTGATAAACTTTATAGTTTTTTTGTTTTGTTCTTTTCTTCAAATAGTTATTTTGGATTTTGAGCCTGCAGCATGTTCCAAAACAGATGGGACAGGGTCATCTTTACCACTGTGTTTCACCATCTTTCCTTTTAACAACACTCGATAAGCATTTGGTGACTGAGGACACTAATTGTTGAAGCTTTGTTGGATGAAATCTTTCATATTCTTGCTTGATGTATAACTTATGTTGCTCAGCAGTTCAGGTCTCTGGATGGTGCCATCATGGATGGTGCCATCACAAATGTCCATGTCACTAACACGCCCCCCCATGCTGGGGCATGTTAGTGAACTTTTGAACTTTGCATTTGTAACAACTCGCATAGTCCTTTTCCTTTATGGCCCGGATGACACAACACCTATGTTTTCCAAAAACAATTTGAAATGTGGACTCGTCAGAACACAGCACACTTCTCATCTTTGTGTTGGTCCATCTGAGATGAGCTCTGGTCCTGAGAAGTCGGTGGCATTTCTGGGTGTTGTTGATGTGTGGCTTTGGCTTTGTGTGGTTTTAACTTGCACTTATAGATGTAGGGACAAACTGACAAGGGTTTTCTGAAATGTTCCTGAGCCTGCGTGTTAATATGCTTAACAAAATAATGTCTGTAATTAATGATATACCACCTGAGGGATCGAAGTTCACGGGCATTCAGCGTTGGCTTTCGGCTTTGCTGTGCAAAGATTTCTGAAAATTTCTTTTTGATGATATAACAGACTGTAGATGACAAAACTTTAAAAGCCCTAGATGCAATAGTACATTGAGAAACATTGATCAGAAACTGTTAAACTATTTGCTCACACAGTTGTTCACAAAGTGATGAACCTCGCTCAACCCTTGCTTGAGAACAACTGAGTCTTTCAGGGATGCTCCTTTTATACCAGATCATGGCGCTCACCTGTTTCCATTTAACCCGTTCACCTGTGAAATAAACCAAACAAGCGGTTTTTTCCCAGTTTTTCTTGTTCCATCCTTTTTTTTGGAACCTAATGCGGATATTAAATTCAAAATAAGTGAAACTTTGTAAAAATAAAAGAAGTTTAGCAGTTTAAACACTGAATATTGTCTTTGAAGTGTATTTATTTGATGATTAGTTAAAAAGGATTTGCAAAACCTATTCTGTTTGTATTTACATTTTACATAATATCCCAACTTTACTGGAATTGGAGATGTCATAGTAACGAGGGCAGAATTGGGTTATCTTGGATAGCAAAAGCAATTTCATTAAAATCCATCTCCAGAGAGCTCTAAACTGACTTCTGTGATAACTCACAAGTTGTGCACAGCAGCAACATGTATGAGCTGATCAAGCTACAAATATCATGATGTGCACAGAACAGCACTGAGTACAGGAGGTGGTACAACAAAAATATTAATTTAGCAATATGGCAGTGCTTCTTTTTCCATGAATAATGATGATGCTTCACCTGCTGTAGGGTAATAGCCACGCTGAACAAAGGGAAAGGATCCTAACAGCCTTAACATCAGTGGGCTCAGTCCTCTCATACAGTGGAAAACATTAACTTAAGTTCCAGTCAGTCACAGATCATAAATTAAATGTGCCATTGATCGACTGATTTGTAATCCCTGAGCTTCTGACATGTTCACTGGAACTCTGTAAATGTTAGTACTGCAGTAACAGAATATTTGGTCTCAGCTGAGCTGATTTAGTGAAAACAATAACACTCTGAACGTGACAGCTACATGTGACATGACTCCCAGTCTGTTAACTGGTGGATGAAGGATTCTTTCCTACTGTGTTGGGCCACATAGATACAGCAAGGAGACAACTAATCCAATGGCAGTAAAAACTGTCCTCTGAGCAGCATAAACGGAATATCAGCTCTTGGATTTTACTTTCTTGGGTCTTTTCACAACATTGCCTCATGAGAAGGAGGCTGAAAATATGTGTTTTTATGAACTGAATAAATTAATTTTCTACACATTTGAGTTCACTTTAGGGTCACGGGGACACTGGAGTCTATCCCAGCAATTAGCAGGCAGGTACACCCTAGACAGGTCACCAGTCCTTTGCAGGGTCAACCCAGAGAGACGAACACCCACTCATGCTAACAATCGCTACAGGGAGAATTTAGAGTGACCAGTTAACCCAACATGCATGTCTTTGGACGGTGGGTGGAAACCGGTGTACCTGGACAGAACCCATGCATAATCGGGAAGAGGCCACAGTTCGTAACTTCCCCCCCAGTTGAGGCTCAAATCAGTGACCTATCAGTAAGGTTGTGGTTCTAACCACCTTTCCACAATGCAGCCCTCATTCAATTCATTTCAATTTAATTCAGTTCAATTCAGCTTTTTTTTTATAGCACTACGTCAGAATAAAGTCACATCAAGGTGCTTTAGAGACATGATCAATTCAAGCTAATTCATTGTGATCCAACAAAGACAGATCCACCCCAGTCCATTTTCTATCGACTGTGTTCATATCGGCCATCTCATACAGATAATTACCCAGCTAAGGAAAGATAAGCTGATCTCTTGATGTTTTGTTGCTTATAAGTGTGTGTGTGTGTTGGCCTTGTGATGAGTTTATAACCTGACCAAGGCACCCAGCCTCTTGCTCAGTGACAACCAGGATAGGCTGCAGTCCACCATCAACAACCCAGGATAGAAAGAAGTGCGTATTGAAAATGAATGGTTGGATCTCTCTTGGATGGCTACCTTTTATTAACTTTTTAATATCTCTCTGCATCTGCACATCCATGCATAGTATTTTCATCCAGGCAGCAGCAGTTATCACTAACTACCTCACTGAGTGTAAAAAGTGGGACCTCCCTCCTGTCTATCAAACCTGTAGGAGGGCAATAAGTCCTGAGATTCAGCGCTCAGTCAACAGAAGCCCCCCTGCCTCTGAGTCCCTTGGTCACCACCCACCCTCTACAGAGCTTCTAAAGCCAAACACACCCTGTCAGCCTCCCCTCAAAGGTCTCCTCCCCTCTCCTTTCACAACTCTCACCCTGGTCCGAATGTCTGGCATTCAGTGGGAATACCTGGGCTGCTAATTCCAACCTGCCACTCCAATCAAAGGATAACAAGTGTTGTAGTTTCCTTCTTCTGCTGGGAAACAAAGTGTGATGAATAGAGGCAGACACAAAGAGGGCTGGGGGGTGTTGTAGAAAAGCTAAACGTGCTTATTTGGTTTTGACAAACACTTTTCCTTACAAACGCATGTTCTCATTATTACACTGATTTGATATTGCTGTTATCTTTTGCCATAGTGATAGATTAGTCCTACATAAGTATATCTAACTGTCAGGGACACATCTACAGAAACGCTGTAACATCAGTAATACATGCTGTTACTGGTCTCACGTTATTACAAAGATTAAGCTTATTCATCATGACTGTAACTGTTAAATCCTTTATCAAAAATGTTACAAGTATTTATCTGCATTCATTCTGGACTTTCAATGATCATTTTTTCCTTTTGTTTGACAATAATTTCACTCATGTTGTTTAAAGGGGTCCTATTATGGTATTTTAAGTTTTCTGAGCTTTCTACAGTGTTGCAGTGTTGAATCCTCATCAGACATGTGAACGACACTGTTTTTTATCACCTAAATGCATGTTTGAGTTTGAGTTCCAGCACGCTCGCCATTCGGTTTCCATGGCAACGAAAAATGCGTCGTTTTAGAGAGTTTTTTCTACTTGGAAATCCTTGTGACGTCCCGGGGGATAAGGTTCGGTGATTGGTTACCTTCTACTGGTTAACAAGGGCATGTACAAATACATCAGGCGGGTGGAAAACGTGGGATAAAGTTATTTCCAACGATGGCTGGTGAGTTTACCAAAGAGAGACATCCTGCTGCATTCGTAGCTGTGGGTTGCTGTTTTCCACTTCGTTTTCAGGGTCTGATTCAGGTTCCAACATGTAGGGCTGTATGCTATGTGTTGACATTGTATTTTGTTTTTTTTTATTGATTCATATTAGCCTAATCCTTCTGTTTATGAGATGTTACAATGACGGCGAAAGCAGTTGCGGTGCGCGCTCCCAATGTAGTGCAGTGGCGGGAGGCGGGGCTTAATGCGGAAGAGTCTCAATCCACTCGTTTTGCCCACAGGCTGATCTGACAGCCTACGGAGAGGGTCGGTCTGAAGTAAATAAAGCCATTTGTGACAATAACTCGATCAATCCCAGCCCTTCTGTTCTCAGAAATAAAAATAAATTAGCCTGAAAGGCACATAATAGTTCCACTTTAAGTGTTGTTTACCAGAACTCTACCACCGTTTACAAACATGAACTACAATCAAAGTTTAAATTATATTAAAGCTCTTTTTTTTTTTTTTTTTTAGCTTTCCTAGAATTCATTCAACCCTTTTTTATTAAATCATCCACAGTTTTAATTAGAAATTAGTAGATGTAGTAGATGAAAAAATTATTTTCTGTGCATACATTTATTTTATTCCATGGTCAGTGATAATTCTAAGGACAAGTAGCGTGCATTTTTTTCATATAAAGGCACCCGTAGTTCGGCGAGTTAAATCACTTTTAAATCCCTCCTTAATGGGGCGTCACCATAGCAACACGCTAATCAGCTGATTCAGATAAACAGTTTTCCAACAGGTGAATGAGGGAAAAGCGCCATGGCATGGATTGTGAGGCGCAATTCAATATTTTTGGCCAAAATAAAACATTTGATGAATGGAAAAGTGAAGTGGTGAGCGCCCCTCCGTTACCGGGCGTCACCACAGCAACACGTTTATCAGCTTGTTCAGATCAGCTGTCTTTATACAGGTGAATGAGAGAAACGCGTTTTGGCTTGACAGTGGTTGTTTAGCATAAAAAGTACATGGACGCCAACATTAAATAGTTCCTGTACATATTTATATTGCATGCATATTTAGCAAGTGTTGTAAAAAAAAAAAATACAAATTTGTGGTGTTCCTCTGCAAAGTCCATTATATCTATCTATCCATCTAATCCACGGCTCCAGAAGAGAACTTCTAATGTAACATTTCCTGTCTTACCTTGAGCAAGCTGACAACTTCAACTTTAAGACAATCAGGATGATGGCCGCAGAAGTGGGCAAGCTGCTTAGATGGTCATTTTTTTTCCACTGGAGGCAACTTCTGATCAGCATTTACTGAAAAAGTGTTTGCATCTTTCCTGCCAAACAGCGGTTTCTGCTATTTGGAGCTTCAGTCCCTCAGATGATGACGACCAGGAGCCTGATTTGGAGCATTTGTAATTTTGAGACCTTGCAATAGGTATCATTTGCTGCCTGGTCCCAACGTGCCACATTTTACTGTGATTGATAGGGCGCCAGCCATAAGACATCTTCATGCTGGTGTGTTGGAAAACTCTATTGGAGCTCTGATGCCATCTCCAGATTGAAACCTAATGTAACTGGGATGTCAGACAGGCTCGAAAATGGCTACCCAAAAAGAACAACACCACAAGACAACAGTAGACAGTAAACATTGGCAGGACAATTTAACCAACATCCTCTACCAAGACCTTCCAGAACCTGCAAAATGTGTAAATCCGTTGGGGTGATAATCGGATACCATGTTCCTCAGCTGGAGAAGGGTCTGCAATGAGGTCCTGCCCCAAGTGGCAGAGTTCAAGTATCTCAAGGACTTCTTGACCATTGTTCATGAGTTAGGGAAGGATGGAGCACAAGATCACCAGGCGGATCGGTTTGGTGTCTGCATTGATGCGGACTCTGCATCAGTCCTTTGTGGTGAAGAAAGAACTGAGCTAAAAGGCAAGGCTGTGAAAATACTGATCGATCTACGTTCCTACCTGGCCACCCTTCCTCTGAAGGTTCTCCCTTAGAAAAAGGGTGAGAAGTTTCTCATCCTGGAGGGGCTCGGAGTAGAGTCACTGCTCCCCCCATTGAGAGGAGCCAGATAAGATGGCTCGGGCATCTGGTCATGATTTCTTCTGGAGGCCTCCCTGGTGAGGTATTCCGCGCACATTGCTATGGGAAGACCTAGGACACACTTGAGGGATTTCATCTCCCGCCTGCCCTGAGAACGCCACAGTATTCCCTGAGATTAATTGCCAAATGTGGCTGGGAAAGGGGAGTCTGGGCCCCCATGACCCAACCCCAGATAGGTGGTAGAAAATGGACAGACAGAATGTAATTTAATAATTATGTTTTTCCTTGATGTAAAATACTAGCATAATATGTAAATGAATGTTTGGTCTTTAAGATATGTTCAGTTCAAGATAGTTTCATCAGACAATATGAATAAACCCAATGCAAGACGCCCACTTGCCTCGTGTGTAACCCGAGGTTAGGAACTCCGGGTAACGGTAGACTCAGCATTGACCCTTGCTGCTTGTCTTAAATCTATGTTTTGCGCTTGTTGTTGTCATTTAAAAGATATTGCCAAGCTGAGTCACATTGTGTCACTCTGAAATGGAAATTATTCTGAATGCTTTCATTTCATCACATCTAGATTGTAATTCAATGTTCACTTGTTTGAGTCAAATCTTCAAAGCTCTGCCTTGTCACTTCATTGTTAACTTAGTTGCTGTGGCTCAACATTGCCTATAGATGTAATTTCAATACTTTAGATTTAACTTCTAGAGCAATACATGGTCAAGTATCAACTTATATCAAAGTATGTCTGCAACCATACCACTCCAGCATGTCCACGAAGCCATGTGATCAGGATCAACTGGTCCCCAAAGCCATGTGGTCAGGATTAACTGGTTTCTGAGCCCATGTGATCTGGATCAACTAGTCCACGAGGCCATGTGATAAGGATCAACTGGTCCCATGTGATCAGGATCAACTGGTGCCTGAGGCCATGTGATCAGCATCAACTGGTCCACGAGGTCATGTGATCAGGATCAACTGGTCCACGAGGCCATGTGATCAGGATCAACTGGTCCCCAAGGCCATGTGATCAGGATCAACTTGTTCCTGAGATCATGTGATCAGGATCAACTGCGTCGTGAGGTCATGTGATCAGATCAACGTGTTCCTGAGATCATGTGATCAGGATCAACTTGTTCCTGAGGTCATGTGATCAGGATCAACTTGTTCCTGAGATCATGTGATCAGGATCAACTGGTTCCTGAGGTCATGTGATCAGGATCAACTTGTTCCTGAGATCATGTGATCAGGATCAACTGGTTCCTGAGGTCATGTGATCAGTATATTGGGCTGAGCTCATTGTTAAAGACGAAAAGTGACAGCGTCTTTGCAAAAGTTGCTTAGAGATCTATGCCGGTGATCTATGGAAGGATGAATGTATGGATAGTCAGTGTGTAACAGTCTCTTCTATGGTTTTAATAATTGTTGTGATCAGAAATAACATTTGTTCTGTTTTAGCTACAGTGTAAAGATTTTGTTTCCTTTTGATATATTCCAGATAATCCCATTTGTCTGTATGTTTTCTTCCCTTTTTTTTTTTTTTTTTTTTTTTATTGTTTGTTTTTGGTTTTTTTCTAAGAAGTTGTTTTTCTGTCTCTTTGTTTACAGCTCCTTCGTAACCGGCACTGCATGCTGTGAGAATTTCTCCCCTCTTCGTATTTGGGACGTTGAGCGGTAAGTGAGGAGATGCTGTCATCATGTCGTATCCACTAACTCACTATTCTTTGTTTTAAGGCAAATTCATTAGATGGGTTTATTTTTAATAAAGTAGGCAATCTGCACTATTTTGAATGAAGTTCAACCAAACTCACTGTTTTGCTTTTCATTACTTTGTTTTACTTTGGTAAAACGGCAGTGCACCTTATGTATGACCTGAAGACAAAAATAGCTCCATAATTGAGGCTACACTTTATATTGTCGTGTACCGAAAAATACGGTATACTTGACTTATCGCCCAGCTCTACTTACAGCACAGAACGAAATCAACCTCACAGCAATCCAGACAAAGAATTTCTGGAGGAGACTCAGCTTGTGACAGATTTCTGTTAAAAGTCTTACACTTAGTTTTGTTAGTGTTTAACGCACTGATGCATAAAATATTTTGAAATAAATGCAATATTTTACTTCTACAGACATGTACAGAGACACTTCTCTTTCTCTTTAATATTATTTTACTTATTTATTTGATCTGCTCTACAGAAATATGTATAAAATATTGTTATATTTATATAATAGAAATATTCTAAAATTTGAATTGTATAATTTTATTGTCCTGTTTATCACTAAGGTAAACTTGGTAATTACATGTACGTGTATATATATATATATATATATATATATATATATATATATATATATATATATATATATATATATATATATATATATATATATATATATATATAATATGACATTTTATACTATATTTGCTCATCCTTCGGTGAGTGGCAGTGTGTCGTGTGACTCCTAATGACCACTGAAGTGGCAAAATTGCAAATATACCATACTTATAAATATACAAGAAAACAATTAAAGAATAAATAGAATATAAATAAACAGATAAATGAAATAGCCTTTAAATAGGAGTCCACTGTGGTGGACACAATGCATCAAAGGGTTAAAACAAAGCGGAGACTAGAGAAAGCATTTTGGATGCTGTTTAAGCTGTAATATTAGTGTTTTTTAACTTTGCCCTCATGTTTATTCATATATAGAAGGAAAATATCTTTCAAACAGTGATGTAATTATTATGTTTAAAAAGGAAGTTTGAAGCATTAGAATAAAACTGCTTTTGTTATTCCATCATGTTACAGAGAGCTTAATATATCATGAAAAATATATTGCAGAAAATATCATGAAAAATAAAAAAGAGAAATTGCAGCAAATGATATAAAAAGTCCTGTGATGGACTGGCGACATGTTCCGAGTATACCCTGCCCCATCGTCCCATGATTGCTTGGATAGACTCCAGCATGGCCCACAATGGGGCTAAGCGGTATAGACAGTAAATGAAAGGTATAAAAGGTCAACATGTACTGACCACCTGCTGCTGGTCTTTATCACAGCAGATACGAGGGAGCCTTACTGGAAACAGTTGCTTGTTTTATTCACCTGCAGCTACCGTCAGTCAGAAGATGCTGCCAGGGAAGTGAAGGATGACGGCATCCTCTACTAGTGCTGTGAGAGATGTTGCAGATTTTTCCAGGTGATGAAATGTTGCTTTGGATCATTGTTTTACAGGTTCTGCAGGGTTTTCCAAACTCTTAAAAGCCACAAATTTACAAATCTGCCTTTAATACCTGAAAAAGTCCTTCAGGTTGACACTTTTGGTCTCCAGTTGTATCTGAAATTTTGTCGGCTTAAAGTTGTCCTCTGTATTACTTTAAAATGTGACGGTGGTGAACTAATGTCCTCCTGTTCCACCCCGACCATTATATTGACATTAGGAACTAATTGTCACTGACTTTGAGGAGAGAAATGATGGGAACGATTAACCCGACACACAAGAAGCTACGTGACGGTGTCTCGAGGATTGGAATCCTTGAATAAAATGGGAAAATGCTAATTTAACATTACATGGCTGGACAAAGGGTCCTTGTCGGCCTGGAGAACTCATTTGAAGTTCGATGCACATTGTGCAAGAAGAACATTAAACTGGGAACGAAGGGGATCAAAGCTTTGGAGTCACATGAGCAATCAGTGAAGCGCATAGCAAACTGTGTTTATGTCTGAGCCGTCAGGCATCGATACCCAGCAGACAGCATCAGCGGTAAAAGCCCAGCAGTAACATCAGCTAAAGCTGGCCTCTGCACAACATTTGGCTGTACCCGAAGCGTCGGAGCTGAAACGTTGTGGACGTTAAACACCGTGCAATACTGTTGACATTATCTTACTAAGTGCAGATGAACCTGTGTGTTTGTGATTGACCGTGTGTACATACACACCCAGGTCAGTGTAAGAATCACTAATAAAAGGCATTTTCTTACATTCAAGGAGTCTTTCATTTTTGCCATTGAGGAATTAAAAAGGTCTTAAATTTAACCCGTAGAAGCTTTCCGGTCCAATAAACTCATTTTCTTTTTTTGAGTTTTTCTTTTTAGTTTTTTTTTACGTTAACATTTTTTTATCACTCATATGGAATCGGTAAAAGATGCAGAAACACGCTGTTGACGTGTTTTTCTGGGCTCGCTCTCGTCTCAGAACTAAGACCTCGAGCTTTGGTTGGTACCATAAGGCAAACAGCGAGCTGGATAGCAGTGGTAACCCTTGCAACAGGACAATAGGCTTTCATAAAACCCTGACTCCCATTGAGCTCTTGTCCCTTTGATTTTAATTTCATTTAACATTCTCTTTTTCTCGCTACTGCAATTAATTCTTCTTTAAATCTTAGCAGGACAAAGAAGTCTTATGATCACCCATACAGAGGGTGATCCTGCACATAGGGGATTATCCAAGCAACACCCCAAATTTTTACACTGTTCTCACTCTTGGCCAAACACAGCGAAGGGAAAGAATGAAGAAAGGACCCTGACAATTACTCCCCACCGCCAACATTTTCTTCTGTTACTTAAAAAAGAAGCCATTCTCTTCACAATCCAATAGTCAGGCTATAATTCCTGACATTCCTGAATCTGAAAGGAGAGGCGTAAATGTCATTGAGGTGGAGGCTCCATGTGTGCTGCTGCTGCATTTTGAAGGTTGGCATTGATTGCTGATGGTTCTTCAGCAGTCCTGCCCTCCTCAGTCTGAGCTGGGAAAGCTCACATTCCTGCAGGAGCTGCTCTGCAGAAAGCTCTGAGATGCAGGGTTAATTGGGTGGACATGCAGCAGGTTGTGCAGCTCCCTCTGTTTGTTTTAGGGAGTTAAACCCTCAGCATGGCTCCTTTTCTCTACCTGTCTGATGGCTTTAGACAAAAAGACTTGTTCTCCAGTCCCTCCGAGGATCCTGTTTTAGGGCTAAGCTTGAGTTAAAAAGAGCTTCCAAGTCACAAAAACATACACATTGCTTCTCTTCTGCTCTCCCAGCACTAATTCTTCTAGTTTTTTTTAAACATTGTCAATTCATTAATGATTCCTCTCACAATGTGTGTGTGTGTGTGTGTGTGTGTGTGTGTGTGTGTGTGTGTGGCCCCTGAAGCCAATCTGGCCCCTGCAGTGAGGCCAGACAGGCTGAAAACAGCAGTTCGACTTTGTGTGTCACACAGCCAATAGCCTTTCATAACAATCACTAAGTCTGGGCCTCCTGAGGCCAACAGAAGACCCTTGTCACCAAATAACCATCTCACTGCAGGTCGGACTGATTCAACAGAGATTTTTAATGTAGAAACTGATTTTCTGGGGGCTTATTCACCCTTAGAGGTCTGACATACTTATTTACTTTATTTTAATTACTTGTCTATCTGTCTATCTGTTCATCCATCCGTCCATCCACTTACCTCCCAGACTGCAGTTCAGACTGCATCTTATAACCAGACGAATTACCATGAATCAAGATTAACTTTATACTAATAATAATAATACATTTTATTAGTAGAACACTTTACAAGACACCTTAGATGCTCTACATGTACACAGGTAGTGGAGAAAATATTGGTCAGATAAAAAGAAAGAAAGAGAGAAAACAAAAGAAAAAGTTCAAATTTGATAAGACTTCACATCCAAGTCAGTGGCGAGTATCAATCATTAAAACCACTTTTGAAAATGTGAGTTTTATTGGTGATTTTAATGCAGATTGCTCTATGCAGTTTGAAGGTGGCAGAGTTCCAGGGGGGTGAGGAATGTTGTCCCATCAGGGGGAATCTTCCCCAGCCCATTACCACCTCAACAGAATCCTTCATTCTTGGTGTGATGGACTGAACCAGGTGGTGGAAACATTCCTCAGAGGTTTTGCTCCATGTTGACATGAAGCATCACACAGTTGCTGCTCGTCCATGTTCCACCACATCCCAAAGCTGCTCTGCTGGATGTAGATCTGGTGACTGTGGAGGCCGTTGGAGGACAGTGAACTCATCGTCATGGTGGAGATGATGTGAGCTTTGTGACATGGTGCATCATCCTGCTGGAAGTTTCCATCAGAAGATGCTACACTGTGCTCAGAAAGGGATGGACATGGTCAGCAGCAGGACTCAGGTAGGCTGTGCTGGTTAAACCAGGTCATGCTGGAGGAGACCAAAGTAAGACAAGACAATATCCTCCACATCATTACAGTTTCCCTCTGGGATTATTAACGTTTAGTTTCCTTTTTGTTCTCCCATCAGCAGCCTGAAGCGTTGATCCAAAGCAGGATGGATTCATACTTTCATGTTGTTTCCATTTCATTCTGATTGGCCGTCTGGCCATTTTCAGCATTTTCTGTAAACCCTAGGGATGTTTGTGTGTGAAAATCCCACTCAGACCAACAACCATGCTATGTTCAGTCTCTTAAATCCTCATTTTTTCCTCATTCTGATGTTCGGTTTGAATGGCATCTTCACCATGTCTGCATGAGTAAAATACTGAGGCGCTGCGTCGGTCGCTTATAAGGGCTGTTCTATGTATCAGCTCATGGTCCGAAGCTGTTTTATGCTTTTTGTGTTTTGTTGTCCTCCATCGTCTCCCAGAAGTGTCCAGGGTGTGTGTGGTCTGTAGGGAGACAGCTGGCGTTCTTTCTCGGTCGGCCGGTGTAAATGTCTGATTGAGGGGAATGGTGATCCGATGACACGCTCCACTGCTCTCACCACCCGCTGTAGATCCTTCCTGTTCTCTGTGCAGTTTCACCCACTGCAGCAGCAGGTAAGGATGCTTGCTATTGTTGAACAGTACAAGCTGGTGAACAGGTGATGAAAAGGTTTGTGTAGCTTAACTTCCTGAGAAAGAAGTCTTTTTTTTGGTCTTCCTCACCTGAGAAATCCTTGGTGTCCACATTTCTAAGATATTTCAGGTCAGCAGAAATGTGGACACCAAGGGGTTTGGAGCTCTGCAATCTTGACTTTTTTCCCAGTGAATGGATTTTACCGTGATCTCCTGAAATTCCTAAAATTTACTGGAATGTCTCAGGATTTAGAGATGTAGGTTTTTGGACGAAAAGTTGTCAAATTTTGAATATCTTCCCAGTACGCTGACGTGTTTCTACTAAAGTGGGATGATCAGGGACAAACGGTAGGAGGAGAGATACCCTTTAGCTCGGTTGTCCGTAGAGTTGGGACCATTTAGATCCAATATTGGTATCAGACTCAGATACCAATGTGATCCACAGATCAGGATGAATTTTTATTCTTATAAGTTCTTTTAGAAAACATTTAAATTGGGGCGGCTGTAGCTCAGCAGGAAAAGCAGTCGTCTTCCGACTGGAAAGTTGGGAAAACAAGTCCAGGCTTCCCCTGACAATGTACCGAAGTGTCCCTGGGCAAGACACCAAAATCCCAAGTTGCCCCCAATGTGCCTATCAGGCTATGAGTGTGTATGAAGTCACTTTGGATAAAAGTGTCTACTAAATGACTGTAGAATAGAATAGAATATAGAATAGAATAAAATAAAATAAATGTATCTCTCTTATTGAGACAGGGTGGGTGGTTTACTACAGCCTAATGAAACCTCACAAACCTAACAAAAGCAGTAATGACAGTAATCACAACAATGTTCATTCAGATTGATTTGGTATCAGAAAAAAACTCAAATCGGACGATATCTAAGTTTTAGATATGAGGATTGGATCGAATCCCCAAAAAAGTGAATCTGTGCACCTCTGGTATTCAGTCCTATATTGTAAAGCTTGTTACATCCTCCACGAGAAGCTTCGTCTGCAGCGAGGCAGAGATCACTGTGGGGGATGTCTGTGCTTTCATCTGCAACAAACCTGGTTATTTCATGTTTGAGGAGAAACTTTGTATGTGACAGGGCGAGTTGCGCACACAGCTGGCTCCATGTGTTTTAATGCAACGTGTTGTAAAAACGTACTTTCTCACCACCTTAATCAGCTGTTTTATCAAAACGATCTCTATAACCTGTATCGCTTCACGCTTCTCCATATTAACCACGCCCACCTCAAATTACAGGGCAATGGTGGCATGGAATACATTACTGGATTTTTTTTATTTCAGAAACAATATGGGGAGCTTTAAAAAGAGGCTAAAATTATTTCTGTGGGTTCATCAAAAACAATATTGTTGAGGTCCTCTTGTGTAACATTTATGTTGAGAGCGATGGAATAGGATCATTTCTTAACATAGAAAGTGGGATGTAAATATAATGCCCTTCTGTTGGTTGTATGTTTGAACTTGAGCAAGTGTTTTTGTGTTTGGTATTTGGGTTGTTGTTGGGTGTTTGTATGTATGTATTTTAAGCTACTTATGTAATAAGGTGGAGACAGCAGCTAATGGGGTTCTGATAGATAAAACAATAACAAAACAACACAAATGTCCAACCAATCACACAATACTTTTCAGATCCCCCCCGAAAAAAAAGTTCTGCCAGCCTGATGTGTTGAGAAGTGTCTTCAACCGCATCCTTAAAACCAAATGACGTTGTTTTCCTCTTGGAGCCTCGAGATCAAGAAAGAAGTTCTCACTTCTCGTGGAGGATCTAGCAGGCTTGACTGGCAGTTGTCGCCATGTTAGTCTGCAGTCCCTGTGGTGGGTCATTAGGTCCCTTTATAACCAAACCAACAACTGAGTCCATGTTCATGGCACAAAGTTAATTATGTTTATGTCAGACTATGTCAGACAGAAAGAATGCTCAAACTTTTTTTTTGCTGCTAAATGACAGATAAGGTCTTTCGGCAGATTATATCCCGCTGCCTGTGATCACACACAGTCTGAGTGTGAGGCTCCCTGCTGTTTAACATTGCTTACCTGCATGTTGTTCGACGCTGACTTGAAAGTCTTTGAATTGATTTCAGGTCCATTTTATAAAAAAATCTAGATTCTGGCTTTTTCTCTGGCTTTTTTAAAAAAAGAAAATTTAAATCTGAAGGGTTTAAGATGGTCATGAACATAATCCTGACTGGAGATTTGAGATGCTGAAGTTATCTCTTTTTCTTGGTTCTTATTTTGCCATCTTTATTTATTCTTAGGGCACATTCACATTAGCCTTTTTGATTCACATCCGAGTCTGTTTGCTCTGAGGGTCCGCTTCATTTGGGGACCTGTGAATGCGCCAAACAAATTCTGATTCGAACCAAAGAAGCGGACTCGGTTCACAAGTCTCGGCGCATTTCAACCGAACCAAAGGTTTGGGGCTTTTGACCAAAGTACAGGGTGAACGCGATCTCAGTCTGAATGGATACGCCCCCCTACAACTGAGCCGAGTCCCCAATCGGACCAAGTCTAGAGGACTATCCTGATGTGAATGCACCAATAAAACAAACTTTTGTATCCTTTAGACGTGAATGGATTCCTTTTTGTGTGGCATGTGCTAAGCTTCTTGGCTGTAGTTGTGAGGAGAAAATGAGGAGTTACTGCACCACACACCTAAACTCAGCTTCATCCCAGACTCCCTGTCAGCACTGACTTAGTTCTGAGACCCTGGCAATGAGACAGCTCTCACCAATACGGCACCCTGTGAGGAAAGTCCTGGTCCAATAAAAAGCCCCCCGGGGTACGGGCAGGGGATTACTCGCCCAATCCTGCAGATTGAGCTATGGGGCGAGGGTGGGGGCAAGAGTCAAAGTATGGGGCTTCTCTGTCGCCAAGGCCAGTGGCCTCCTTTAAATGGTTGCTAAGAGGCAGGTATCACACATGTGAGAGTAGCACACAGTCAGAGTCATGGAGGGTATTATATGGCAACAAAGAGACAGTTATTCTCCAATAATCAAGAGCTGAGGGGCAAGTGGTTGAAAGTTGTGATCACAGGGACATAGTGTTGCTGAAACTGAGGTCACACACATTTTCCCAGCCTGACGCCCAAAGGCTCAGATGATGTTAAATAAAAATGCTAAGTAGAACCAAATATAACAAATAGAGTAAAAGCTTTGTTTCATCACCTTTTTTATCAGTTGCTAGAAACATCAATTTGAGAGGGTAACACCATAACCCCAATACTAAATGTAAAATACTGGTAAACTGGGGACAAGAAAGGTTATTCAACACCACAAACATTCCTGCAGTGTGTATCTGACATACTGAAATCAATACGTGTGGTTGGATGAGTTTTCAAAATTATTCTGTTATTCTTATCATAGGAACAAAATATTCCCATTTCCTGATCATGGAATATTCTCCAAAACGTTATCACACATTTTGTGCATTTGTATAGTAGGGTATCGCATTCGATTAAATGCAGTGATCATTTAGATGTTTATTACAAGATAAACAAGTGTAGTGGCTGTTAAATGGGTTGATTTGAGAAATAGCGCTTACATACAACTTCAACACCATCCTAAAGATACATTAGTTTTATCTATTAAAAAATAATGTCATTGATTAAATTCCTATGATTGTTGATAATTTATGCCCAATCCGTGGTTTCCAGCAACATGAGTTCAATGCGCCTGAACAGCCTGAGCGTTCGTTCATTCTGCTTATGGTTTAAGTCAGTAAAAATTTTTACAGTGACAGCAAACTTTGGATACTATCCCAAAAAAAACAAACATTTTCTTGTTAAACTATGATAGTTGTGCTCTCATGTAATGCCATTTATGTGCAGTGTGTAAGTTCAACACTAACATCCACCGGGGTCAGGTCACAGGTGCGACAAACTCTTCTTCCAGCTTTCCTGGGGGGTTCCCAAGGTGCTCCCCCACGAGCAAAGAAATGTTGTCCTTCCAACATCCTCCCTCTGGGTCTTCCCCAGACCCAATGGGACATGCCCAGAGCACCCTGGAGACATCCAGGAGGCTTCCTGAACAGATGTCACCTTTTCACTCATAATAAAGTACAATATACAAGTTTACAGTCATAATCAGCAAGACTTATGAAGTTTTTATAAGTCTCCCTGCTTCAGGCTCTTCTGACTCCTTTCTTTTGATAAAACCAAGGTTTAGGTAAATACCAACATACACTAATCTGGGCAAATACCAGAAGTAAACTGTCATTTATGTGGTGGCATCTGGGGGCCTGTCACAGGTAATTGTAAAGAGAAAATGGTCATTTTCTTAAAGCTACTGTTCTCTTCTTAACAATGTCAAGAAGTCAGATGTGGAAAAAAAGACTGGAGCTTACTGACAACTCGCCATGTTAAGCTCGACAGCAACGTGGAAACACTTTTCTCCTGAGTGTACTGAACTTGTTGGGAAGAAAATCCTTCTGTTGATAAGTTTGACCCACTTCTGTCAAATGTTTCCGTCTTCTGCTCTCCCAGGAAGTCTATGTAAACCCGGAGGTCTCAGACAGGGGTGGTCTTCAAAATTTAAAGGTCACTGTTCTTCGTATTCCAAATCTTTCTATTCTTCATATTCCACATCTTTCCATTCTTCGTATTCCTCATCTTTTCGTTCTTTGTATTCCACATCTTTCCGTTCTTCGTATTCCACATCTTTCCATTCTTCGTATTCCTCATCTTTTCGTTCTTCATATTCCACATCTTTCCATTCTTCGTATTCCTCATCTTTTCGTTCTTTGTATTCCACATCTTTCCGTTCTTCGTATTCCACATCTTTCCATTCTTCGTATTCCTCATCTTTTCGTTCTTTGTATTCCACATCTTTCCGTTCTTCGTATTCCACATCTTTCCGTTCTTTGTATTCCACATCTTTCCGTTCTTCGTATTCCTCATCTTTTCGTTCTTCGTATTCCACATCTTTCCGTTCTTCGTATTCCACATCTTTCCATTCTTCGTATTCCTCATCTTTTCGTTCTTTGTATTCCACATCTTTCCGTTCTTCGTATTCCACATCTTTCCGTTCTTCGTATTCCACATCTTTCCGTTCTTCGTATTCCACATCTTTCCATTCTTCGTATTCCACATCTTTCCGTTCTTCGTATTCCACATCTTTCCGTTCTTCGTATTCCACATCTTTCCGTTCTTTGTATTCCACATCTTTCCGTTCTTCGTATTCCACATCTTTCCGTTCTTCGTATTCCACATCTTTCCGTTCTTCGTATTCCACATCTTTCCGTTCTTCGTATTCCACCTCTTTCCGTTCTTCGTATTCAACATCTTTCCGTTCTTTGTATTCCACATCTTTCCGTTCTTCGTATTCCACATCTTTCCGTTCTTCGTATTCCACATCTTTCCATTCTTCGTATTCCACATCTTTCCGTTCTTTGTATTCCACATCTTTCCGTTCTTCGTATTCCACATCTTTCCGTTTTTCGTATTCCACATCTTTCCGTTCTTCGTATTCCACATCTTTCCGTTCTTCGTATTCCACATCTTTCCATTCTTCGTATTCAACATCTTTACACAGCTGAAGTTTTCCACTGTTGGTAGAACAACAAAGACCAGCGCGTGTCCTCCCAGATTTCCTTCACATTAAGTGACAGACAGTTTTAAGAAAAAAGTAACCAATTCTCCTTAGAATTGCATGTTACAGGCACATCACTGCCACTGTGAAAATGTCCAGTTCCGGTATTTGCTCTGATTAGTCTGAAGTGACTTACATCCCACTCTATCAGTTGTGTTTTCACAGAGTTTACAAAGTAAAAGAGGCCTGTAGTTCACATTTTGTTCCTCATCACAAAGTGAAGTGATTGATGACAAAAATCAAACATTTTATTTCTTAGGATCATTGATGTCAGGGATAGACTACAACTCACATTCTAGCTAGTACAATGGTTTTACAGTACTTAAATCAGAGATGGGGAGGAATTTGGAGTGGACCTTTCTTTTTTTCCATTTTTCTTCTTTTCTTGTTTCTGTTGTGAGTGACAAATTGACATGAAAAATAAGTAACTTCTTGATAGTTTCATCGGTAACTGTGGTGCACTGCCTAGAGTACCAGACCTAGAGTATGAAACTGAGATTTTTCCCTTCATTTTTTGGGAATACATTCCAAAATGAGCAACCTTTAAAATTACAATATTATCTACGATCTAGGATACAGGTGTCAAACCCCGTCCTTGAGGGCCAGTACCCTGCAGGGTTTCGTTGTCTCCATGCTCCAACACACTTGACCTAAATCAATGAATAGGTTGACAAGAAGCTGTTGGATCCATTTGATTTGAATCGTGTGTTTGAGCAGGGAAATGATAAAAACCTGCCAGATTCAGGTCCTCGGGGACTGGAGTTTGACACCCCTGGTTTAGGACATTCATATATGCTTGAAAGAAGACCTGAAATACTCTATTTAGGGTTGGCGTACAGTGTATGGGTCAGAATGAGACAGATTATCAAATATGTACACATACAAATACTACCATTTCAGTAGAAATAACTTGGAAAAACATAATGAAATGACAAAGCTTTCTTCAAGTGAAATTGGATTGTAAAACTAATTACAAAAAGTAATGGCATAGTATTTTTAAACTAGACAAAATATTTTAAGCATCTACACGTGCATCAGTAATTAATTGATGCACAGATGGGTTTTACTGTGATACACTAGGTCAGGTTTGATTAAATAAATCACAGTAAAACAGGGTTCAACGAGTGATGTGATTTTATAAGACCTGTCCCCATATTGATGATGTTTATTAGTAACACTTCAAGGTTTGAGCTGCACAAAAAGCAACATACTTACACACAAAAATTACGTTATTACAACAAAGGTTTCATGGTGTGCATGAATTAATTCAGTGATATTATGATAAAGGTATTAAAAACTTTGTTTTTCCAGGACCTCAAACTCTGAGAATTATTTCTCATAATAAATAAATCATGTGACCATTTGTGAGAACAGCCACTGTGAACCAACGTCACACAACTCTCAGATCAGATTTGTTGCTATAGTGGAAATATAATCATACAATACTCAAAAATTTTGATTGCACCAAAAATTATTTAAAATTTTTCTTTTTTTTTTTTTGTGTTTGTTTCTAAATGATTAATAACATTGGTACAATAGTGTTCATCCAAAACTGGTGTTTTGTAAACTCCATTCATTCCTTTTCATGCCATTTATCCGGGGTTGGGTTGTGGGTCAGCAGCCTAAGCAGGGAAGCCCAGACTTCCCTCTCCCCAGCCACATTTGCCAGCTCATTGGGGGGGATCCTGAGGTGTCCCCCGATCAATCAAAAGATATAATCCATCCAGCATGTCCTGGGTCTTCCCTGGGATCTCCTCCCACAGGGACGTGCCAAGAAAAAAACCAGGGAAGCATCCAAGATTTATCTTAACCAGCTGCTTCAAGAGCTTTGCCTTCTGGCTCAGCTCCTTCTTCACCATGACAGACTAGCGCAGAGTCCACACTACAGCAGATGCTGCACCAATCCACCTCAATCTCATTCATCATCCTTTTCTTCTTCATAAACAAAACTCCAAAATTATTGAACTCCTCAACTTGGGGCACAACTTAATTCCGGACCTGGAGAGGACACTCCAGCGTTTTCCGGCTGAGGTCCATGGGTTTGGATTTGGATTTGGAGGTGCTGATTCTCATACCACACTTGGCAGCAAATTGCTCCAGCAACAGCTAGGGATCACAACCTGTTGAAGCTAACAGAAGATACAATCCTGAGCTTACCAAACAGGATCCCCTTAACCTTGGCAGGGTCCAGAAAATTCTGAACAAAATTGGTCCAACCCTCACTGGAAACAAATCCAGCTTACTGTTGGCAGTGTGGACAAAGCTCTGACACCTGATGTAAAGGGACTGGACAACCTGTACAAGGGGATTTGGTACCTGGAGTACCTTGTAAAGGAATCCCTGGAGGACACGGTTGAAAGCCTTCTCCAGGGCCACAAAGCACATGTAGACAAGATGGGCAAACTCCCATGCCCCCTCCAGGACCTTGAAGAGGATATAAAGCTGGTTCACTGTTCAGCACCAAGGATGAACAGCAAATTGTTCAAATATTCAGTTAATCTGAAATTCAACATCTTCGCATAAAATTCCAGTCATGACATATCAGCAGAAGGAGGTGAAGTGACTTCTGATTTGTAACAAGGCAATATTTGTAGCCTGTACAAAAGTTATTTAACAACGTTGCTGAACTCATCTTAAAATAAAAATATTTAAACTCATTAATCCCGTGAAATGAGTGCAGTGTGTCAGGAACCATCTTTCAGCAAGTACAGCAGACACCTGTTCAGGTGACACTGCAGTAGCACAGCTAAATAATGTGATAAAGGGATGATGATGCATCAGTGGACCCAGCATTCTACAGCAGTCTATAACATGTAAAGTACTTTTTAATTTTTAAAATGTTTTCATTTTGTCAGTCTGGGTGCAAAGTAGAATATACATAACATCATATAAACCACTATAATACAGTTTGATCAATATAACATTGTATAACACAGTATAATATAATATGTCCTTTAGGAAGATAAGACCATGATCTTATACCTCCACCTATAAGGTTCATCGTTCAGAAGCAGCCATAACACAGATAATTGCTGTGTGATGTTTGCTTCTGGACAATGCATTTCATACATTTGCTGTAATACTGACAGAACGCTTTAAGATTGAATTAAATGTAGAAGACATCACTGCCATGAATGAGTTAGGGACAGATTGCGTCAACTTTTTGTGGGCAACTTTTTCCCAAGAAGAACAGCTGTTCCCCAGCTTTCCTCTCACACTTCCACACTGCCACTCTGCAGTTCAGTCATGGACCTTGACATAGCCTCATCTCCCTCCACATCAACATATACTAAGACCTCCTCTGCTTCCACCTCTAGCCTGTCTGTCTCCTGAGACCTCCTCTACCTCCACCTCTATCCTGTCTGTCTCCTGAGACCTCCTCTACCTCCACCTCTAGCCTGTCTCTCTCCTGAGACCTCCTCTACCTCCACCTCTAGCCTGTCTGTCTCCTGAGACCTCCTCTACCTCCACCTCTATTCTGTCTGTCTCCTGAGACCTCCTCTACCTCCACCTCTATCCTGTCTGTCTCCTGAGACCTCCTCTACCTCCACCTCTAGCCTGTCTCTCTCCTGAGACCTCCTCTACCTCCACCTCTAGCCTGTCTGTCTCCTGAGACCTCCTCTACCTCCACCTCTATTCTGTCTGTCTCCTGAGACCTCCTCTACCTCCACCTCTATCCTGTCTGTCTCCTGAGACCCCCTCTACCTCCACCTCTAGCCTTTCTGTCTCCTGAGACCCCCTCTACCTCCACCTCTAGCCTTTCTGTCTCCTGAGACCTCCTCTACCTCCACCTCTAGCCTGTCTGTCTCCTGAGACCTCCTCTACCTCCACCTCTATCCTGTCTGTCTCCTGAGACCCCCTCTACCTCCACCTCTAGCCTTTCTTTCTCCTGAGACCCCCTCTACCTCCACCTCTAGCCTTTCTGTCTCCTGAGACCTCCTCTACCTCCACCTCTAGCCTGTCTGTCTCCTGAGACCTCCTCTACCTCCACCTCTAGCCTGTCTGTCTCCTGAGACCTCCTCTACCTCCACCTCTAGCCTGTCTGTCTCCTGAGACCTCCTCTACCTCCACCTCTAGCCTGTCTGTCTCCTGAGACCTCCTCTACCTCCACCTCTATCCTGTCTGTCTCCTGAGACCCCCTCTACCTCCACCTCTATCCTGTCTGTCTCCTGAGACCTCCTCTACCTCCACCTCTATTCTGTCTGTCTCCTGAGACCTCCTCTACCTCCACCTCTATCCTGTCTGTCTCCTGAGACCCCCTCTACCTCCACCTCTAGCCTTTCTGTCTCCTGAGACCCCCTCTACCTCCACCTCTAGCCTTTCTGTCTTCTGAGACCTCCTCTACCTCCACCTCTAGCCTGTCTGTCTCCTGAGACCTCCTCTACCTCCACCTCTAGCCTGTCTGTCTCCTGAGACCTCCTCTACCCCCACCTCTAGCCTGTCTGTCTCCTGAGACCTCCTCTACCTCCACCTCTAGCCTGTCTGTCTCCTGAGACCTCCTCTACCTCCACCTCTAGCCTGTCTGTCTCCTGAGACCTCCTCTACCTCCACCTCTACCCTGTCTGTCTCCTGAGACCTCCTCTACCTCCACCTCTAGCCTTTCTGTCTCCTGAGACCTCCTCTACCTCCACCTCTAGCCTGTCTGTCTCCTGAGACCTCCTCTACCTCCACCTCTAGCCTGTCTTTCTCCTGAGACCTCCTCTACCTCCACCTCTAGCCTGTCTGTCTCCTGAGACCTCCTCTACCGCCACCTCTAGCCTGTCTGTCTCCTGAGACCTCCTCTACCTCCACCTCTAGCCTGTCTGTCTCCAGAGACCTCCTCTACCTCCACCTGTAGCCTGTCCATCTTCTGAGACCTCCTCCACCTCTAGCTTGTATGCCTTTTGTCTGCCTAGAACTGCTTTTACAACCTTATTCTGCCCCCATCTTCTTCACATTTGCTCTCAGGGATAAATAACTTATTTTTCATTTCTTTTCTCTCCTTTCCAGGTCAGCATGTGTTTGCAGTCTGGGCTCAGAGTTTCGTCGTGGTGCTGGTGTCTTGGATATCGTATTTGAGTCTCCGTTCCAGCTGCTCACTTGTGGCTATGACACCTTCATTCGATTGTGGGACCTCCGCCTCAACCCACAGTAAGTGGCTGTTTGTAAATCAAATGAATTTTCAATTCATACTGCATGTTATTAGTATTCTCAAACCATTGATATGGTGAAGGTGTTCCAGATATTGGTGTTTATTGTTTGCTATCATTGTGATGGCATCGTAATGATGTGGGATGGAAAATTTAAATTTCCTCTGGTTGTTGGTTCTGTTTACACCATTTGGATCCTTGATTTTGCTTTGTTCTTTGGACAACAGTTGTCGACAGAAACAAAATTTATGATCTGCAAGGGTCAGAATAATAATTAATATGTGTGTCAGCTGGGAGAAACAGATGGTGATATTGCTGTGGACTTCATGTACCACTCCACAGGCCTGTACTACGAAGTTGGATTTTCTCTTATCCAGGTAACTTAACGGTTAACCATGGGTTTTGTACGATGACGCTGCTTCACTTCTTGCTGGGGTAAATTAACATGGAAACTTATACTGAATGACAAACCTTCAGGGTATGTTCAGGATACAAGATAATTGAGTATAAAAGCACCAACTCCTGATTGGTTCTTCTGAAAAATGGCCCGTCCATTCTGACAACATTGGTCCATGGAAGATCACTTGGGAGCGAAATAGTTTTTAGGTACAGATGCATCCTTTAAAGTTTTTGTATTTTTTGTGACACTTTGCAATTTGATTTGCAATTTGTTTTTATTAATTGTTGAATTTGAAATTATATTTAGAAATCTGTTATTTTATTTAACAATTATTTCGTCATCAGCATAATGCTGAATTGCTATTTCAAAGACACTCCTGGTCCTACCAGTCTTGAGCCTCAAAACAACTTAATCGAGAATATAAAGGAAAGGAAGGGACTAAGTATCTGAAACATCTGGGCTGTAATAAAGTTAAATTGATTGATTGAGAGCTGTCTATTTATATTGTCTCATGAATTAATTTTATTTAATGTCATGCATTCACAGTCAGACATTTTCTGTCAGCTTTCCTTCCTTTCTGTTGCTCTAGCAACAGTATTGCTTTTAGTTTGGATGGCGTGCTTGAACTCTGCTGCTCTACAGGGTTTCTCCATGTCTGTGAATGGTCAGATGCCGCAAACTCCTTCCATTTTATGTGAACGCTCTCTGATTAAGATGAAAAACCCTGGGTTAATTACCAAGTTGATAACTAGCTTATTCTTGTGAGATCCTGAATGTCTGGGTTCGTCAACCCAGGTAACCGGGATATGTTAATCTCACTTCCTAGTACAGGAGTCAATAAATCCAACAAATCTACCGTATTTTCATGACCATCAGGTGCACCATGTTAAAAGGCACAGTCTCAGTTACGGGTGCTATTTTTGTATTTATCACATACAAAAGGCGATATGGTCGCGGGCATGGTAAAACATACCGGTACTCTAGCTTTAAAAATGCTTGCTTGTGTGTGTTTTCAAAAAGGCAGCAAAAGAAAAACTGAGTTCAGTTTTACTATATTGAAGAATTTAGCGATGTTTTCATGTTTCATGTTTTTTGATCAATTCTCATTCACAAATCCATCAAAGTCCTCATCTTCTGTATCCGAAATGAACAGCTGGGCTAGATCTCCATCGAAAACGCCGGGTTCCCGCTCGTCATTGTCAGTCAGTCTCGTTGCCGTGTGGCTACTCATAAATCATGCCAGCTTTTGCGAAAGCTCGAACAACAGTGCAAGCAGACGCATTAGCCCAAGCATCCGCAATCCATTCACAAATTGTCGCGTAACTCGCCTGGCGCTGCCTCAAAACTGTGTTCGCCATCTGTCGTCCATCGATGCCACGTAGTTCACAACTTCACTTTGAACGCCCTGTTTATACTAATGTCCAGCAGTTGGAGTTCCTCCGTCAAGCCTCCCGGAATGGTGGCAAGCTCCAAGTTCATTTGCCACACTCGGTTCTTCACAGAAACGGATCTTGGATTGTCTCCCAGCTGCTCGATTCCCATGTTTGTCCGCGTAGCTGATAGGTTGCAATTTGAACTGGGCTTCGTAAGCATGTCTCTTTGTAGGTGCCATTTTAATAAGTTGTCATTAGCCACACCAATGTTGTTTTGCATAATGCACATACTGGCACTATATACCTACTGAGGGCATGCCTTTAGCATCTTCTTTCATGCCCACACTTCCCCCTTCAACGTTCTCATGCTGCCTTCTGTTACGTCCGCCTTTTATCTATATAAGCAGCTTGTCGGCAGGAAACGCTCTCAGTCAGTCAAGCGGAGCGCTCATCAGAGTCACACAACATCTATAGATTTTGGAACTCGGTACACACATAAGGCTCACTGCATTATAAGTCGCTCTGTCTATTTTGGAGAAAATAAAAGACTTTTTAGTGCATCTTATGGTCACGAAAATACAGTACTTCAAGGAAAGAACGAAAGTTGAGAACTGTTCAGCCATGCTCTCTGTGCACAGACCCGTGTCCAACTGACCACATGGCAAGAAGGAAAATCAAACTTGAGGAAATAAAACATGTCCAAAAATGTACAAAAGGGGGCAGTCAACCACCCTGTAGCCATAAAGATCCTTCATCCGACTACAGTGAGACCAAGTAAGACCCTGAAGAAGACAATATGGATGCTACACATGTCAGAGTGTGTTTATCAGTTCGGAAGTTGTGGAATAAAACCCAACAAACAATATGATAATTTTATGTTCTCTATTATTTAGGACAAACTTTATTAAAAGTTTCTACTGAGCATTGGCACCCAACAAACTGACTGGTAATAACAAAACTAGTAATAACAAAAAACTTTTTAAAAATAATCTTACCTTTAGGGATTTGTGGTCAAAACTTGCATTTTCTGTGCAAAAAGCATTTCTAAAATCTACTGCTTTGACTCTGTTTTAGTTGGAAATGACTCAAAAAGGTCTAGGTTATTTACACAGAAAATAAAAATGTTTTAAGGTCCAGCCTTCTACAACATCTGTATGAAGGCAACAGTGTGCATCCAGAAGGAAGCATACTCAAATGTGCCTCCTTCTGAATTATCATCGCTGTTTCTAAGGTGAATACAGGTGCTAGTCTTCATTCCTCCCAACTGATTGGTTGATAGAGATGTCGCTCATCAACCAGGAAGCAGTTGTGCTATCAGCAGCTTTCCATAAATGGTGTTAGTTTGTTTATTTAGGTGAGCCAACAACTGTCTCTACAGGACTTTGGTGATGTGACGTAAGGGCAACTGGTCTGTAGTCATTAGGTTTAGATGGTTGGGAGTGGAAAGAGGATGTTTTCCATATCGCTTTGACATAAATACAATTTGGATTAAATATCTCAAAACCATCACAACACATCAGTTTCATCTCTAGTTTTTTGGTTTAATCATTTGCTTTGAGTTAGTGAGACATTTATCTAATATTCTAACATATTCCTGTATGCAACACGCTGTCACACTTTCAGGATATTATCTAGAATATTCCAGCACCAGAAATTGTAAGCAGCCTTCTACAACATCTGTATGAACGCAGTAGACCATGTTGGTGTCAGCCAACATTGTTGCTGACATGTTTGGTGAAGGAAACATTTATTTGGACATCGAGGGTTTGAAGGGTTTCATGCTGTGTTTCTTGTGGATCAGTCAAGTAAGACAAATCAGATCTGATTGGCATATCACTTTGGGGATTTAGAAAAGGTTTATGATGGAAGCAAGGTTGGCAGACAGTGGCCCCATTATATATCAATAATTCATGAGGTCAAATTTCCACCCATCCATTTTCTTTGCCTGTTTAATCCTGTTCAGGGGGAGGGGGGGACTCAAACCTCTCCCAGCTGTCATCAGGCAAGTGGCAGAGTACACCGTGGACAGATCTCTGGTCCTTCACAGGGTCAACACAGTCCAGCCAAACAAAACTAATTATTACTCACAATAAGGCCTTTACACACCAGGACCGATGACAATACATACAAAATGCTCATAATTAAAAGGTGAATTATCAGCGTTTCTGTCTGTACACACCAAGTGCAATGCAGATCTGAGAATAAATTATAGAACAAATAAAATAAAACAAACTTTTAAAGTGGATTTAAGCCACGACAACAGTGTGCTGAGGCAGCAAAAGAAAGACAAAAAGAAGCGCAGAAAACAGAGAACATGGGGAGTTTCATTGTTTAACACAGGATCTGAAGCTGGACCAGGACCGCTTCAGGGCGGACTTTAGGACGTCCGTGGGACAGTTGGAAGATGTGCTTTAGCAGCTGCTTGCTTTAAGAAGCAAAGAAGAAAATAATGAAGATGCTTGCCCATGATGATATAAAGTTTGAATGAAATAGCAGTGAAAATTACGCCTGCGCTCACAACCGATGATCAGTCAACACGCCTTATCTGATTGGTCAATTATATATCTGTCAGAGGCGAATATTACAAACAATTAACTTCAGTTTGAAAAAATAAATCTCACAAAATTGCTGGATGGAATTTCATCCTTGATGTACATGTTCAGATTGATTTGACAATAATTCCATTAACAACATTACCATGCAAAATACACAAACAAAATACTCGGAGTAGTTGTGTAAAAGGCCTTTAGTCCTCTGTTGAGTTCAGCACCACCAGTTAACCTGACATAATGTTTCCAGACTGAAGGAAGCCGGAGAACCTGGAGAGAACCAAAAAAATGCTCCAACTAAAATTCAAACCTGTAAATTTCTTGCCGTGGTTCAGACTGCTCAGGAGCTCGCTGTATAACTACTGTGTATCAGTGGAAAATATTAAGTCTACAATTTAAAAACATGCAACTGTTTTTTTTCATACCTGAATTTTTTTTTTCCAAAAGTGATAGATATCCAAATTGCGCACAATGTAAGATTGACGTACAAACTTCTTGTATATGATCTGCTTATGCCTGAAATTAGGTCCATGTTAGGAAGGTATAGAAAACACTCTTAAGAGGGTCTTGAACATGGATCTTCATTTATATCTACTCCAATCTCTACCTTAAAGCTCTGCACTTAGTCCATTTTTGGCCAAAACAACATATTCTGTCAAAGAAAACCTCTGAGGATTGTCCTAAACACCCTTGAAAGGTGAATGAACTTCATCATTGTTTGCTGCTGGAAAAGATCACAAATAAACTGAAAGACAAGGCAGAAAATATCCTCCAACACGGCAAGCTTGTACAGACAACCTGAGAACATAGGTCATCTTTCACCCTTTTTCCACTTCTTTCTTAGGAATCTTCTTAAATTGGTTCTTACATTGTACTCGCAAAGTTTTTAATGAAAACCCACTGGGAGATTCATGTATGTGTTTGTAGACCACAGAATTTTTCGTATCTCTTCTCTTAGAATGGTGATTACCCATCTATTGTAGGTTGAAAGGACGGACGAGCTGGCCCTGCTATGGAGCCAAAAGCCTAAAAAACGCCCACTAATGTCGAGAGTTTCAAACCGTGTGCAAACAGATGCAGATGAGGAAAAAATAAAACATAATGATAAAAAGACGAATGAAAACAAAAAACAATAAAATTAAAGCTGCAAGCAACAATGAAGGCTCTTGTGCCTTTGTGCCTATTTCTCCATCACATCCACTGGCAACCTCTGCCTCACAGCATTTTCGACCTCACTTGCAGCCAGACTTTAGATCAGCTTATTTAGGCTTTAAAATGATTAACTTCCTGTTATCTGAGGACATGGCCATGGCGTTAGCAACATTTGGACGTGTAGATTTTACCAGCAATGATCTGGGCTGAAAAATATTTTGTTTTGGTGTTGTATGGATACTGTGCTTGATGGTGTAACATCAAATGCCTACTCCTTTGAGAACTTTTTCGAGAACTTTTGATAAAACGGTTGGTTAGAAGAGCCAGGTGTCCCTCCTCCCAGAGCCTTTGGGTGTGAGTTTCAGAGTTTAAAACCAAAGCAAAGAGAGAATACTAATAGAAAATGGCCAATGGTAATCCAGAGGTGCTCAGAGTAGAGATGCTGTTCCTCCACATCGAGAGGAGGCAGCTGTTGGAGCTTGTCTGGTCAGGATACCTTCTAAACACCTCCGCAGTGACGTGGTGAGGTGACCTGGAGGAGGGACTGGCAAAGACCCGCTAGAGGGATTATATCTCTCAGCTGACTGAATATTATTATCATTATTATTTTATTATTATTATTTTAATATATGTTGTGTGGTGGAGGTGGTGGTTGTATTTCTCTAACAGCAGCAGCTGCTTTGGCGCTAGCAGGTTATTTCTTGCAGATCCTCTGGAAGGGGTTATTGATCTTCCTGTTTGTAGTTTCTCCAGGCTGTCAGTGGATATTTCATCTCAGTTTCAACTTGCAGAACAGATTAGAAACAGACATATACCTCCTTTAATAGGTTACATTTTGTATTGATATATATTGATATGTGTTGAAATTTTAAAGGTCCTAAAAGTTTGGCATAAAATTTTGTTTGTGCACAGACATTCACACATTCACTTTAATCCCCTCCATCTACTGTTTTTCACTCCTGAGATGTGATGAGTGACCGCCCCATTGAGGTTAACTGTAATGACAGTGTGTGTGTGTGTGTGTGTATTTCTGTGTGTGTTTGCTATTGTCTGCTGCTGATGTCGCTCCATCATTTATGGATGAGGCTGCTCTAATGGAGGATTGATGTCCATTGGCAGAATATACTTCTCCCTAAAATACATCCATCAGTAAACCACAGCTACCATTGTGCTCTGCTACACACACCCAGTGATCCATCACTTGAAAGGATGTTACTCTGACTTACATTAATTTATCCTAATTAATGCTTCCTTTAATAAACCCCAAAGTTATATCCCATCTGTCACTGAGTTTTGCCTCCTTTTTGACCTGAATCGTCACACTTCAGGTTGGAAAGCAGGAAACAAAGACTGATCATCCTCTGTAAAGCATGCAATTATTAAACCTCTTGTATAAATCACATGTATTAAACCAGAAATGATCCTCTTTATACCTGCGGAAGTGATGGTGAGATCCAGTTGTCTCGAAATTCCGAGCAGCCGAGAGTAGACGCCGTTCCAGTTGCACCAGCTTGGAAAACATGGATAGCCAGTTTGAGGGCATCTATAAATATAGTATTACAGAAGAAAATCACAAACTTTTTGTGAAAATGTGCAGCGAACACCAGCCAATTTATGTGATTATGATTAAGAAACCAAACACAAAGCTGCCACAACAACTCAATCAATAAAAACAACTCACTGCTGTTTGCACAGACTGCAAGTGGAACTGGGCTTAACCATCTTTAAATCTGGAAGATTGGGGTCCTCTGAAAGATACAAGTTGCAAATTCTGACATCACTTTGTTTCCGGCAAATTTTTTTTGTTTTCGGAATTCTGAGTTCCAGGGACAACTGGAATCCATGATGTCTCCTCTTTTTTCTCCAACAGGCAGTGTGTGCTGAAGTGGGAGGAGCCTCATGACAGCACCTTGTACTGCATTCAGACGGATGGAAATCACATGATAGCCAGCGGCTCTTCATATTACGGCGTTGTACGTCTGTGGGACAAACGGCAGCATGAATGTCTGCAGGTTCGTATGTTTGGTCCATACTGATGTGAACGTGGTAGAAGCTGCGATACGTGGAGTAGATATCGATTTGTTTACTAACCTATTAACTACGTCTTTAGATACATACTAACGATTAAAGCGGTTGGAATCGTGAAGTAGTTTGTGTTGAATGATTGTGTGTTTTTGCTGTGCAGTTCTTCCAGCTGTGCACTGATGCTGTGAGCAGCCCTGTCTACTGCCTGAGGTTCAGCAGCTCACATCTGTACGCGGCCCTCGCCACTGCTCTGCACGCACTGGACTTTAAACTGAACCCCGCTGTCATCAGATGACACAAAAACACTTTTATGAACTCTGATAAATCAATAAAAACGTTTATTTTATCAGTAAATTGTCTGTATATTTCCCTTTCATCCATTCATTTCAGTTTATTTAAGACATAAACACAGTAGATCCATTTAAAAAAAAAAGTTGTAAAGGGTAAAACTCCAATGGTCTCCCATACTGCACCAAAACCAGCTGAACTTGGTGAAGCTTCGATCACTGATAAAACGACATGATAATGTCTTAGTCTACACATAGATCTGTATATCAGATTGCGTGATATGGCATTACAAATGGAGACTACAACCGTCCATTTTTAGCATCCTGAGACGCATCAATCCATCATTATTTGTCACTTTGAGTTAAAGCATATCCCTTTGTTTACGGCATCTCCAGTGGTTGGCGGTGCACAAAGGGGTACAGTACGCTTTAAGCACAACGTTCACTGAGACAGAGCAGATACTGAATCTACACAACCGGTTGACAAAGTCAAACACAACTTGAAATATCACTAGATAATTTCTAAAGAAATTCTGATGAATGCCAATGCAGCTGCTGCTGACACGCCAGAGCGGCAGGCATACGCAGATACGGAGCCCCTGTGTGGGTGTGGTGACAGCAAAGGTCGCGAGTGTGACCAGGGGCTTGAAATCTGAACACATACAGTGTGTTGTTTGGTTGTGTGTGAGAGAAAACGAGAGGAGGCGTGCCAACTCGCGCATCTGATGATGGCGCCTCTGTGACGTCAACTGTGGGTTTCCGAAGAGCTCTTCTGATGCCGTTCCCACCATCGCAATCATGGCAGCGTCACGCACGTCGACACTCCGGGAAAATACAAATACAGACAAAAGGTGGAGCTCAGAGAGAACAAATTAAAAGTATCTTATTTATCCTTAAGGGAAATTTCAGTGTATCTATGTCAGCATTTATTTCTTCACATTCACTGTCCAACAACTCAGTGCACGTACCATTCACTCTAATCAGCTTAAACTTATTTACACTTTCCATTGTTACCACTGCACTTTCAAGCTGTACAAATACAAACTTTTCTCAAATACGTGTCCAACATACATCATGGACAGTACATTTCTTTTCATTAAATTACTGATATCATTGAATAGCTTGAGCTGTTATTTCTTTGTCCACTAGATGGCTTCATAGAGCAAACGAAACCCCGAAATGAATCCATGTGAGAAAAGCGTCAACGCTTCAGGAGACTTCACCATCACTAATCTGGGATGCTGAACCAAAGAAATAGCAGTGAATATAAAAACCTTGTTTTTTCAGTTGTTATAATGTTGGAAGTCACTGGTTAAAAACTGGTTTTTGGATGTTGATGGAAGGACGATCCATGTTGTTCCCTGTCAAACTCAACGCCGCCTTAAACTCCATCTTCATCACTCTTCTGCTCTGCTAGTCCGAGTGGTCCCGTTGTTGAGCAGAAAATCTGATAACTGAAACAGTCAAGATTCTCTCTGTTGCTTGCAGTTTGTGAGAAATTCAGCCAAGTAGATATGTATGAAGGGTAGTTGTGGTCCACTCAGCATCATCTGCAGCTGTTACCAACAGAGAGCCATGGGTGAGTGCTAAAACACAAGCAGGAGGTTGTTTAATCAGAGAGACTCTCTCAATCCAGCCTTCCATCCATTCCCACAAAGTTCCTCTAAAAATTAAACAAATTGAGTCCATAGTCCTAGATCCAGTCCAACAGCAGTCCTTAGTCCAGCAAACCAGAAACGATCTGAGGAAAACAGGTTAAAACTACTGGAGCAGGCAGGCTCGGAAATCCGAGCACCAAAGCAGGTCATAGGAAGGAAATTTTCACTGTTAAAGCTTTAAAAATCATAAAAAATACAATTGTAGCAACTTCTACAGTAGCTACTAAGGAAACTGTTGGGTCCGGTCTAATGGTGCAGATAGGCCACGTATTTTGTAGGCTCATTTATTGACTATCTGGAGTACATCCACTGCCTGACATACCAGATGAGATGTAATTTCCATAAACGATATGCTACCTTATGTGAGGCAGAACATAAATTAGGACGGTCAACAATAACTACAACTACCCAGCCCTCCTATCTAGCAAAACTCCAGTGACTGGCTGACAACGCCTTATTAACTAGTCAGACTTACACTGATTCCCATCCACGGGACCCACACCACATCACCATGACAACAATGTAACACCAACCATCCACCCAGTGATAATTCCCCATATAAACTACATTTAAGGCTCCTACAAAAATAACTAAACATAAGAACAGTCACAGTCATAAAAAGTCTCTTTAGCTAATCAGCCTCCTTAAATATAATGTTTTCAAGACAGGTTAAAGAATAAGAAAGCAGGGCTTGAGGCAGAGCTTTGTGAAGATCTGCCTGGAAGAAGAGAGAAATCTGCTTACACAGAGAGCAGTACAGGCGAGGATGATCGCCAATCTGGGCTGAAGACAGGCAGGATGCATTCAAAGTTCAGAAACACGTCAGTCTGAGTGTCACATCAACACAACATGCTTTCCTTACCACTCACACAGTTTCTGTACACAGTAGGCACTGAGTAGCACCATCTATTTCCTGATGAGCACATCATCAGGTGGATTTGGAAGACAACTGCTCTCCCATTACAGCCTTCATCATCCAGAAGCCTTCCAGCCACCTACTTCACAAGCATCCATTCAGCTTGGTCCTTAAAGATGCATTTTGTAACTTTCTGATCCTAAAACTACTCGTCCCGGATGTGTTCGATCACACAATGACATCTATCATGGGCATTTCTGGAGCCGCTGCAGCCCAGCAGCGTCCCGAGGCTGAGAAACCGACACTATACAACTTTTACATCCAGGACACGATGTGACGTTGCAGAAGAGTTTCACTTCACAGTAAAATAAGGAACTGGATGCCTTGAAAACGCAGCGTTGCTGATTCAGCAAAGAAAATATTAAAAGAGAGAAAGAGACAAAACAAGAATCATCAGATCGTATTTTACTGGCTGGAGAGAGAGCCAACAGGTCAAGCAGGATGCAAGATGGAGGCTGGATTAGCCAAGAAAATGGCAAAAGTTCTGCAGTGTGTCTGTAAAAGTATCTGATCTAATCCAGGCTCTGTCTTCTGTTGACATTGTGTGTTATTTCTAGTGAATCTGACCTGAAAATTCAGTCCTTCTTTAATCCTTTGCAGATTTCCACTTCATTTGGTCTTTATGTTGGGTCTGATTCACCAACTATTGTTATGGACAAATTTGTCCTGAAAGGGATGCCATCTACCTTTTGGCCACTAGGGCGCTAAACCTGTAACTTCTTAGAGGTCACGCGACACAGTCGCTCCAGGTCACATGATCACATGAGATACGGATCCGCTCCCGCAAATTTACAGCATCTGGTTTCTGAAGATGGCACCATCCTCGAGCTCTGTATACTGACCATAAACCGTATAAGAAAGATGGACAGAGCCTTCTGCGGTAAAAAGTGAAGCCTATGCGGAAGTGTACAAAACTGCAGTTCCCCCTTCATCCACTAGGGGCTCCAAAACAGAGCAAATCCCCATAGACTCCCATGTTAAAAAGACAAACTTCACGGCAGAAATAAACATGTTTACAGCCTGGTTCAAAAATCCATTTTAGGTTGAATAGGTCAGGTTTACCTTCATGACAATTGTGGGGGGAGTGAATTTTTTTCTAACTTGCCCGTTTAAAAGTAATTTAATCTCGAAATTTGGCATATTTAGGGGCGGCTCCTTTTGATTGACAGGTACCAATCTCCCGCTTCAAGTCAGAAGAACGTAAAACAACCGCAGGTTTTCGCCGGTTAACAACGTGACTTAGCTTTAACCCGCTTACCTCCGTTAGCTGGTTAGCTCCCGTTATCTCCGGGTTAGCTCGGTTAGCTTTTAGCTACAGAAAGCTCTGAGTTCGCTCGATGTCAATCATCCACCATGACGCTCACAGCTCCCCTCTCAGCTCCACCTCTTTGCCCATATTTGTATTTTCCGGGTGAGACGACGCGCATGACGCTGCCAAGATGGTGATGGTAGGAACCGCCCAATAAGCTTCAGTTCAGCTCTTCAGAAACCTACGGGTGACGTCATGGAGGCTATGTCCATCTCTTTATATACAGTCAATAATACTGACCCCTGAAATCCTCCGTTTCTACTTGTATTATCTGATATTTGGGTCCAAAATTACATGGTGTTCCTTTAAGTCCTAGTTACAAACTTTCAGAGGTGGCAATTCCTGGTCCAGAAAGTAAAAGTCCTGTCCGGCTGCTGTTCCAACCAGTCACCAAACAAGCTGAATGAGCAGAGTTGATTTGCCAGGTAAACGAGTCTGTTAGTGAAAACACCTGTTCTAAATGTACAGGTAGATCCAAAAACATGGCAGGACTTTTACTTTCACCTCTGCAAACTTTTAATTAAAGTTATGGGATTCTTGAAAATCTTCTCATGTAGGAAGTGTGTTAACTTAACTTTACATTTTACACAGAAGTGTAAAACGTGATATCTATCATATGATAGAAATAATAGTAATTATTATTAATAATATTATGATCATTGTTATTATTATTGTTGCTTTTTTGTTCTTAGGTGAGAAGAAATCTAACAAAAACACAAAATATTCATTTAAGTTCTGACATGTTTGAACTGAATCAAGGTTTCTGTGGTTTAGTTGTTAAAAACATTTTAAAATGACAAACTTACTGTCTTTTTTTTTTTTAACTCTTGGTCATTTATAAAAATTTAAGTTATTTAAAAATAAACAGGATATTGAAGATCATTTCCTACCTTTTTAAGTAGCTAAAGAGGAAAATTAAACTATTTTTCATTCATTCAGTAACAAGCGGCATTCGGAAGAGGTTTAATTCTATTTCTGGTCTTCCTGAAACCATCAGTGTGAACAACTCAACAAACACAAGATCTGTTCCTTTAATCACAAAATAATCACTCCAAGTCACAAACTCACCTGAGTCTTCAATCATTAAAATTTACTGCAATGCTGTTGTTCCATGATTGCTGATTCTGATTTCTATACAATCAGTTTCATGAGCAAATTAAGCTTCAGCCCTGATCACCTGGTTTAATCACATCACTGACTTCCCGTTAACAACACCAGTTAGGTATTGGGGTCATCGTAAGAGGTCTGGAAACAACCTAAACTCTTCTTAAAAATCATAAATGTATTGATTGCACAGTGAAGTTTCCTGGCAGCCAAATCTGGTTCATTATTCATCACTCCGTTACATCCCCCCCCCCCCCTTTCTCCGACTGCAGCTGCTCGACACTCGGCAAGTCTGTGATCAAACTGGGATATACTGGGAGTTTTTTTCAAAGATGAAAAAGACTCCAGCTAGTTAACAGCAAAACTTGGTGTTTATTGATGCATTTAACTAATAAGTTGTACAAATAAAACACTTGTTTAACCGGTTTTGTTCAAATCTTAGCATGAAATCTGTTATTGTTGGGTTGCCTGTCAAAACAGCCCAGTTCCTCATCAATGAAAAAGAGCATCAATCCTTATCACTCCATCACTCCTGTCACCTTTGTACCAGCCGAGACGGGACACAGAGGACAGAGATATCTACTCAGGAGGTGAGTCGGAAGAAGTTAAGAAGTTAGTGAGATAAACAACCAAAAGGATGTTTTCCATTAGAGAAATGGAGATCCAGAGACAGAGAAGACGAAGCAGATGCTTAACGAAGGAGGAAAATCAGATCCACGGACAGAAGAAGCAACTTCTTCCACTAGTGGATCTGATTTAGGCAGCAAAGCAACAGGACAGCATGTGCAATACCACCGATTTTCTTTCTGATCTGCAAAAGTAAAGCCAGTGTCAGCATGATTCTTTGAACAAAAACTTGTTTATAAAATCACTTTCAGAGCAGACTGCATGAGAGGAAAGAGACTGACAGATACACTTTTATAGAACTGAAATTACCAATAAGATGCATAAATAAATGTCACAGTAAATGGGTTTTTGAACACTTGTGTTAAAATATTCACTTAACTATCAGTGTAAACAAATGAGAATGATTGATGTTGTTGTTTATCTGTCCTATCTCTTTAATATTTTCCATCTTTATTATTACTTTTCATAATCTAAGCACCAGCTCTTTTACTGAATATTTAATGACACCCAGCCTCTGCAGCAACAAACTCTGGGCCTGCAGAATGTATGAGAGCTGCTCTCAGGGACACATATCACACAGATTTATTGAAGTATTTACTTATTTCATTAAATACTGTAGACAAACAGGATGCCTTAATACCTTCATCTTAACAGTTAGGGGGGCTTCACTGCTGCACATCTCAACATTTCTCCCTCCTGACTTGAAAATAATCTGTACCTGACAGAACCTGACAGCAGCAACAAAACACTCTGAGTGACGTCTTCCTCACCTTTTTCCGTCTCTGGCCCTCTCCTTTTTTTTATCATAACTGTATTAGATACTATGTTATGATTAACACTCAGATGTTTAAGGAAGTTTGTGTTGTTGCTATAGAAACCTTTATGTTTTCTCACACATGATCCTCTTTCCAGCTCCACACATGATGGTTACAGACTGAGAGTGATTTGTATGGTGCTGTACCGTAGGCTGCACCATAAACTGTGTTTAATTCCACATGAGTCAATAGCAGGCAAAAGAAAAGGTATTTCCTATGAAATGGGTATTGTTCACACAAGATCCTGATATTATAGTTACTTTCCAATGCATTCCAAGTCAAGATAAACTCCATATTCACACAATTTAAATTACTTTAATATCAATATTCTTACATGAAAATCTATTCTAGGACATAAAAAGCTGGTCTTGGAAGTATGATTATCTCACTGTACCTCACTGCTGCTCACAAGATTGTTTTGGTGAACACAGCAGTGAGCATTTCATCCATTTCTGTGTCAATAATAAAGGTGAAGACAACCTAAATAAGTTTAAAAGCAGTAAAAAAAAAAAAAAAAAAAGCCTGATCTTTCTCTGTGTTTCCATCTGCTCAGATTTCTCTTTGAGCTTTCATTCTCTCTCGGATTAATCAACTGTATTCTACTTTAAAATAAAACGACAGCGTAAAATCAGATCTGCAGAGCAGCAATGGAAACTTGTGACAGGCCGCTTGGTGGTTAGATGGACCATAGCAAGAAGGTTCCTGCGTCAGTCTTGGCCGAGACCTGTGCATAAGTTCTCCTCTATTCTCCTTCAACCTGTGACATCAACAAGACGTTCTGGTCCAGACAACTGCTAAATATTTTCTCTTTTTGACCATTTTCTACAGTGGCAGACAGGTGCGAACACACTTCAAATACAAAAACCACATGTATACATATAAAAATAAAAATTCTAGTGGGAAGCGCTGCAAGTACAGAGGAGCACCTCAAATACAGAAATGATCAGCAAAAACAGAAAAACTTTTAAAATATAGAAATGAGCTACAAAAACAGAAGTGTTGCAAATACAGAAATTATTTACAAAAACATAAAAGTGTTGCAAATACAGAAATTATCTGCAACAACTGCAAAAACAGAAAAGTATGCCAAATACAGAAATGATCTGCAAAAACAGAAAAGTGTGGCAAATGCAAAAATGATCAGCAAAAACAGAAAAACTTTTAAAATATAGAAATGAGCTACAAAAACAGAAGTGTTGCAAATACAGAAATGATCTGCAAAAACAGAAAAGTGCTGCAAATACAGAAATGATCTGCAAAAAACAGAAAAGTGTTGCAAATACAGAAATGATCTGCAAAAAACAGAAAAGTGTTGCAAATACAGAAATCAGCTGCAAAAACAGACAAATGGTTAAAATACAGAAATGATCTGCAGAAACAGAGTTGCTCTGACATGATTAAGTTTCTACTCAGTTAAAATAACTCATTTGAACTGCTGGCCTTTTTATAGTGTTGAAAAGATTAAGGCCAAATGTTAAAATTAATAATGCCTAGCTTGATGTAGTTTCTCTCCCTGCCCTCACGTTGCTCAATCTTCCCACCAAAACTTCTGTTTTTCTCACCGTTGTCTGTCTCGCGGGTGAAAACTCCCTGCTTTCCAGAGGTCCGGAGCACCTCCATTGTGCGAGTGAATATGCACCGTTTTCTTCTTACATCTGTTTCATTTATGCAGCCCTCTTCGATATTTGCAGCACTTTTGTGTTTTTGTAGCTTGTTTCTGTATTTGCAACTTTTCCCACTAGTATTTCCATTTATATACGCAGCGAGTTTTTGCATATGAATAGCGTTTTCATCGTCAATTTGTTTATTCATTCATTCTTTATTAATTGTGTTTTTTTTGTTTGTTTTTTTTATTTTATGTTGAATATATAAAATAAAATATTTTCAGGTCCTATATCTTTTGAAACATCAGCTGTCCCACGTTTTTTGGACGAGCTGTGTTTAGGTGAGAGAGACCACCTTATCACCTAAAATGAAAGTGTTTTCTGATTAAAACAGTTCAATTAAAGGACATTTTCAATTAAATTAATATGTTTTAACATATATCTCATAATTTAATACTACTTTTAAAAAATTCGTGCATTCATTCATTAATTATCTGAACCACTTTGTCCGATCAAGGTATGAAGATACAAACATTAAGAAAACACAAAACACCAATCACGCTAGGAATCTAATATTGTATAATATTAGAAGTATAGCATACATACATGTATATATATATATATATATATATATATATATATATATATATATATATATATATATATATATATATATATATATATATACAATGTAGACTATGACATGTAGGGTGAAAATCCCCCCCAAAAAAAGGTGGAAATGAGCTGCTACATGGAAATCTGAACTCTCTGATTGCTTTTCTAATATTTCCGTGCCCCCTAGTTCTCACAAAGTTGTGTCTCTGTGTAAAATGGCAATAAAATATAATGAAGCTCAAATTCCATCAACTTGTATTTTATTCCTATTTGAACATGAATGACATATCAGATGTGAGAACTAAGACATTTTGTTTATCATGGAAAATATGAGCTGATTATAAATGTGATGGCGACAACATGTCTGTAAAAGTTTAACCAAAAGCTACAAAATGATAAAAATAAAAAAAAGAATGATACAAATCAGACAAAAAAAGCAGAAGTTTTGTCAGCTATTTTTTAAATAAAAATTTCAGAAGCATTTGTGAGCATTAGTCTTAGAGTATCTGCCTGTTCTGTCCAGGTAATCTGGTTTCCTGCCAACAGGTTGTTTCCATCGGCTGGACTGAAGACCTGTGCAGCCTGGAGTCTGGGTTCTGGACTGATCCAGTACCTTTATGTTACAGAATCAGTGAATAAGTAGTCTGCTGTGACTTTTCCACCTGAAACCTGAACCAAAGGGGCCATCTGGTGGGCAGAAGAGGAAACTGAAGCTTCAGCTGTTTCAACGCATCACACTGGGATTACTGTTTATTGATTACTGTTTTCCATTCACTCCTTGACTCTTTAATTGTCTGTTTGTGTGTTTTTGCTTTGCCTTATAAAAACTGCTGTTATCCAGATAAAATGTGGGTTTCTGGCTTCATCATGTATTTGAAACAGCGGTTTACACTGAGAAAGACATTTGACTCAGGTTACATTCACAGAAAATGGAAGAAAGTTCACGTTACTCTGGTATGCGGGACATTTAATCAATTCCTGTGATGGTAACTCATTAACCTCAAACCATGTGTTCAGTGAGAGGCTTCTTCTTTATGACTGAAAGATACAGAAGATCATCCCTTCTTCATCCCTTCCAGCAGCCATCAGCCTCTAGAACAAGACCTCCTCTAGTTAATTATTATCAACTACAGTATTGAATTTCCCTTTGGGGATTAATAAAGTATTTTTCATTCATTTAAAGAAACAAAATCTGCAAACAGCGGTGGGAATATTGTCACAACATAAAATAGGCAGGCATGTGTTAGGTGGGGTCTGATAGTCTAAATGTGAAGATGATGATGAAGAGGAACCAGAACCAGAAAGTTCAGTGGTCCCTTCAAGGTTCATCTATAAAATACTTTAATATTTAAGTACTTGTACATTCAGCAGTTTAGAGAAAGTTACATTTACCTGGAAGGGTTCCATTAAATTTTAGCTTCGTTCTGACACTATCAACAAATCTAGCTTTTTCTGTGTGTGTGTGTGTGTGTGTGTGCGTGTGTTATTGGAGACGTTTGGTGAGTAAAGTGAAAGCAAGGATCCTTTTCTCTTGTCTGTGAACAGAAGCAGCTGCTGTGTGTGTCCCAGCCTTCCTCATCCATAAGAACACTCTAGTAGCTTCATACTGACACCACGCAAAATGCTGGATTTCCCCAGCATGTGAACTGTAAAAAGCAACAGAGATATGTTCATTTCTTCCCCTTAGATAATGAAAAACTCTGTGTTGGAGTATTAGTCTTCTGTAAATGGAGGAACTGAATTATGTTTTATATTTCTGTGCCCATTTTCAGAAACTCTTTTAACCTCTGAAATGTACTGATGTGAAGATTAGAATCCCATTTATGAGTAATCGACGGCGCATCCAGGAGAGGTGAGTCCCACCACATCAACCACTAACACACTGAAATCCTGGGAACGCCACCCGCCCACACTAACACCAACATTCCCACCAACCTACACCAGTTCTGGCTCTTACCCCCCAACTGTCAGTCATTCCTTGGTCCCTGGAGCTTGGGGGACTGCAGGCTTGTCAGACCTCCAGCAGTCTGTCAAAGAAATATCCCTCCTCCTGTCACCAGGCCCCGCTCCCCCCAGCCTTCAACCACAGCAAACAAAAATAAAGTCAGATTGAAGAGAGAGCAGACAGAGAGGGCTCCTGCTCTGCTGATCAGTCAATGGATACCTGATTGTTGCTCACAGGTTGGGCCCTTAATCCTATTGTGTGTGTGACAGGATTACTCTTTGTGGCTCCTCTCTCCCTGTGGCTGCACGCGGGAGAAAGGTCAGATTAAAGGGATTAGCATGTATCCTCCTGACTTGCCAAACTAGGATGTAAGGAACCATTGACTTTCTTGGAAGAACCTGAATGAGGAGAAGCAGAAAAAAGTGCCTAAAGAAAAGGTCATGAAAGACAGAAAACAAGCCCAAATTCCTCACAGGACAATGTGATTTGTTTGCTTTTGTTCCCCTCAAACTGAGCTGAAAGGTTCAAAGAGCCGCTATCTGATGGCGATGGACTGACAGAGGGACAGCCTTTTTCGTCTAAATGATTGTGTTTATGTAGATTTCCTGAAGAAAGGCTCGGCCCTTCCTTTATTTACCGCTGTAATGGCCGGATGATCTGATAAATGTTTATAATAAATTGAAAGAAAAAAATAATTTAGAGAAAATCTGATGTGTTAAAATGAAAACTTGCTTCACTGGAAGCTGGAGACGTAGGAGGATGGTGTCCCTGCTCGTCAGGATGAATCAAAATTTAATCTGTCATTTTTAGAATAACTTTACTAGAATAACTTGTGTTTTTATTCCTCTAGAATGAACCGTTTATACTTTCTACATACATGGCACCTGCCACCATTTTTACTACGATGTCTCTGAATGGACAAAAACAGGGGTGTCCATCTCTGGTCCTTGAGGGCCAGAATCCTGCAGGTTTTCCATGTATACCTACTCCAACGCACCTGACTGAAATGTGTCAGTCATTGTGCAGAACTTCATATGCTGCTGGATCCATTCAGTGTGAGCCAGGCGTGTTGGAAAAGGGATGCATTAAAAACCTGTAGGACAGCGGCCCTCAAGGACCGACTTTGGACCTCCCTGGACAAAAGTCTGTCTGTGAAGGGTTAAAACTGCAGCAGAGACTTTGATAGGAGCTGGAGCACCGGTCATTAACGCCTTAAAAAGCACCATAGAAGAAAACAGTGTTGAAGTATTTACCTGTAGTGAAGACATCACTGCACCTGAGGACACTGGATCCACTCACACAGGAAAACTAAGGGTGGGACTTTAACGTGTTGATTAGAAATAATTAATTACAGAAAAACGAACATGTCAAAGAGATGAATGCAATTAATGGCAGAACGTTTGCAGGGGCTCCATTTCCTGGCACAACGATTACACACGGTAGAGGTTGATGCTACATTTAGTGGTTTTTCAGACACTTCCAGTGACTCTTTTTGAAGAAAAAGCAACTATCAACAAATCTAACTTTTTGTTGTTGTTGTTGTTGTGCTCATATTTATTCATACCCTTTTGATTAAAGAAGGAAAAAAAACAGCTGCCTGTAAAATAAGCTGAAATTGACTAAAGTATTAATAAATAAAAACTTTATGAAAATCATCACATTATTTTCTAATTCTGGTTCAATAGAAATATTTTTTTTAAAAAAGCAAAAAAATAAGATAATTTATTACATATTACATCACTCATAAAGTAATATTTAGTTAAACAATCCTTTAATGTTTCCGCTCCAGTCAGGTGTTTTCTGTTCCTCTCAGTCAGACTTCTGCACCTGTTGACAGGTATTTTGTCCCACTGTTCAACAGAAAAGTCTCTAATGTGTCCAGGACCAATTTGTTTGTTTGTTTGTTTGTTTGTTTTTTCTTTCTTCAACTCAATTAAATGAAAAAACAGTTTATCTTATATTTATATTTAGTCTTATATCACTAAATTATATTTTTGCAAATTTTCACTTATTGTTCCTTTTTTAAGTCTCCAGTTATTTGAGTGACTGTTGTAAATTCAGCCTAGATGTTTGGTCCTGATGCTGCATCCAGCTTCAAGCTGCAGTCAGAACAGCAGGTGATCTCCTCCGCTGCATGACCGAAGTCACAGCACAGTCTGCTATGGTCACATATTAATGTTTATCAATTAAAGGTGTGGACAAAAAAATTTAAACATAACTGGAGCTGTTTGAAGAGCTAAATTGAAATCAGATTTTTATTAGGTTGAATCACACTGGGGGAAAACCCACTTAGAGGAAACTTAAGATAAAAGTCAAAACATCTTCCAGAAAAGTCATGGACCATAGTTGTTTCCTTTTATAGCAGCAAGTTTTAAAATAAAAATAAAAGATGACTATTTATTAGATGTCTCTACCGCTAGTAATTAAACCCCCATATTGATTTAACACGTAGCCTACAATGTAGTCAATGTTAAACTTGGTAATAACGTTTATTCGTAGAATATTGGGTTTGATTACATCATGTCTCATATAGCTACTTAACACTACAAAATAACAGAAGCACAAGAAGACAATGATGGTGGAAAAGAGGAGGACAATTATGGTAACAAAAATAAAGAATTAAAGTAGAGGCAAATGATGTTGAGGAAGAAAGACGAAAAATAAAATTTATTCATTCATTCATTCAGTCAGTCAGTCATTTGCGACATTCTGGGCTTTACTACGGCAACATGCCAAACCAAAAGGTGTCTTTTTATTTAACCAAACAAGCACAAACGTGATTCAATCTGTTGTCTTACAAGTTGGTGTTTACAAAGTGATCCTGAGTAAGGCCGTTGATAGACAACAATACAAAACTAAATAACACAGATAATGATACAATAATGAAAAAAAAAAAATTAAAAATTACTAGGGGGTGTTAAACACAACATAGCTTTTTTTTTTTTTTTTTTTTTTTTTTTTTTGATAAAAGAAACAAGGCTTTGACTAAGTTGACACTGGACTATATTAAATAATAAAATAATAAAGTTTACTTTTATGAATATGAAATTTTGCTATCATGACAAGATTGATCAGGAGGTGTCAGTAACGCACTAATTCATTGGTTCGCGATCTAAATAAAAAGAAGAAGAAGAAGTAGTAGCAGCGCCCACACCAGCTTAATGCGCATGCTCAGCCAACTCAACGTTTCGGCAGTGTCACATCATAACAGTAAGTCGTGACGTTATTTGTTTCCGCTACGTCTTCGTCTAAATGACGACTTTAAAGGATTTTAATGAACTGGATGAAGGTTTAAACCTCCTGTCATGTATCTGTCGCGTCGTTTGACGCGAAAAGCCGTTTTTAATGCTGGAACTGAGGAGGCTGGTCTCGGTTCGGGGGTTGCAAGTTAGAAACCAGCATCACGGTTCCGTCTGGGCTCGCTACGTCATCTCCTAGATAGTTAAGTTACAAGACTTTAACTAATCCAACTGGTTAAGATCACCAGGAGCTTTTCTGGTGTTCTTATGAGAAGACATTTCCGCTGAGAAACCACTTCCTCCTCCAGCTGGAGGTTTCTCAACCCCTCCTTCATGTTGGAGGTTTTTAATGCAGCTACCTGCTGCTGCAGGACCAGGTGGTCTTTAACGCAGCTACCTGCTGCTGCAGGACCAGGTGGTCTTTAACGCAGCTACCTGCTGCTGCAGGACCAGGTGGTCTTTTAATGCAGCTACCTGCTGCTACAGGACCAGGTGGTCTTTAACGCAGCTACCTGCTGCTGCAGGACCAGGTAGTCTTTTAATGCAGCTACCTGCAGGACCAGGTGGTCTTTAACGCAGCTACCTGCAGGACCAGGTGGTCTTTAACGCAGCTACCTGCAGGACCAGGTGGTCTTTAACGCAGCTACCTGCTGCTGCAGGACCAGGTGGTCTTTTAACGCAGCTACCTGCTGCTGCAGGACCAGGTGGTCTTTTAACGCAGCTACCTGCTGCTGCAGGACCAGGTGGTCTTTTAATTAAGCTACCTGCAGGACCAGGTGGTCTTTAACGCAGCTACCTGCTGCTGCAGGACCAGGTGGTCTTTTAATGCAGCTACCTGCAGGACCAGGTGGTCTTCAACGCAGCTACCTGCTGCTGCAGGACCAGGTGGTCTTTTAATGCAGCTACCTGCAGGACCAGGTGGTCTTCAACGCAGCTACCTGCTGCTGCAGGACCAGGTGGTCTTTTAATGCAGCTACCTGCTGCTACAGGACCAGGTGGTCTTTAACGCAGCTACCTGCTGCTGCAGGACCAGGTGGTCTTTTAATGCAGCTACCTGCAGGACCAGGTGGTCTTTAACGCAGCTACCTGCTGCTGCAGGACCAGGTGGTCTTTTAATGCAGCTACCTGCAGGACCAGGTGGTCTTCAACGCAGCTACCTGCTGCTGCAGGACCAGGTGGTCTTTTAATGCAGCTACCTGCTGCTACAGGACCAGGTGGTCTTTAACGCAGCTACCTGCTGCTGCAGGACCAGGTGGTCTTTTAATGCAGCTACCTGCAGGACCAGGTGGTCTTCAACGCAGCTACCTGCTGCTGCAGGACCAGGTGGTCTTTTAATGCAGCTACCTGCTGCTACAGGACCAGGTGGTCTTTAACGCAGCTACCTGCTGCTACAGGACCAGGTGGTCTTTAACGCAGCTACCTGCTGCTGCAGGACCAGGTGGTCTTTTAATGCAGCTACCTGCAGGACCAGGTGGTCTTTAACGCAGCTACCTGCTGCTGCAGGACCAGGTGGTCTTTAACGCAGCTACCTGCTGCTGCAGGACCAGGTGGTCTTTTAATGCAGCTACCTGCTGCTGCAGGACCAGGTGGTCTTTTAATGCAGCTACCTGCTGCTGCAGGACCAGGTGGTCTTTTAATGCAGCTACCTGCTGCTGCAGGACCAGGTGGTCTTTTAATGCAGCTACCTGCTGCTGCAGGACCAGGTGGTCTTTTAATGCAGCTACCTGCTGCTGCAGGACCAGGTGGTCTTTTAATGCAGCTACCTGCTGCTGCAGGACCAGGTGGTCTTTTAATGCAGCTACCTGCTGCTGCAGGACCAGGTGGTCTTTAACGCAGCTACCTGCTGCTGCAGGACCAGGTGGTCTTTAACGCAGCTACCTGCTGCTGCAGAACCAGGTGGTCTTTCTGGCCCGGATAAACTGTAACCTGATGGATGGTGTCATGTTTTCCACACAGAAACCTTGGTAACGGTTAAAGATGACCACTTCGTGGAGTGATCGTCTGCAGAAATATGCCGACCTTCCAGCTGCTATGGACGGAACGGCCATGAAGAAGTATCGCCGCGAGGCTCACCACAGGTACGCAGGTCCAGGTGTCAACTCTCACAGCGAGGAGGATTCTGTAGAACCTCCATCCTCTCCACCTGCCTCTCCATCTTCCTCTTTATCAGTCTCCCCACCTGTCTCTCCTCCTGAACTTCCTCATCTTCATCTTCACCTGCTTGTCTTCATCTTATCCTCCCCTTCCTCTCCTCCATCCTCTCCATCTTCCTCTCCACCTGCCTCTCCTCCATCCTCTCCACCTGCCTCTCCATCTTCCTCTCCACCTGCCTCTCCACCTGCCTCTCCATCTTCCTCTCCACCTGCCTCTCCATCTTCCTCTCCACCTGCCTCTCCTCCATCCTCTCCACCTGCCTCTCCACCTTCCTCTCCACCTGCCTCTCCTCCATCCTCTCCACCTGCCCCTCCACCTGCCTCTCCATCTTCCTCTCCACCTGCCTCTCCTCCATCCTCTCCACCTGCCTCTCCACCTGCCTCTCCTCCATCCTCTCCATCTTCCTCTCCACCTGCCTCTCCACCTGCCTCTCCATCTTTCTCTCCACCTGCCTCTCCATCTTTCTCTCCACCTGCCTCTCCACCTGCCTCTCCTCCATCCTCTACTCCTGCTTCTCCACCCTCCTCTCCACCTCCTGCACGTATCTCTGAACTGTCACCTGACAGAATCAGACATGAATCGATCTTAAGGACGCCTCAGAAACAGCTACTCTTAACTACACGTTGTCCCACCAGAAACACGCTTGCAGTTTTACTTTAAACTTTAGCTGTAGAAGATGGACACACAGACATGATGGCATTGACACTTTACCAGTCCAAATCTCCAGATGTTATCATTTTAGTAAAATCAACCTCACAATATAACAGAGAACAGATTTGGACTCATTTCTCAGTGTTAGAACTCATGTCTGGGAATGAAGTCCCAGGATGAGACGCTTTTCCACCGCAGTACTTCAGAAATCCTCCAGTAACACCAGAAATCTGGGAAAATGGCAAATAACGTCAAAAAGTAAACTTAGCTAATATCATGAAAACCCATGACTATTAAAATGGTGGAGTTTGTTCCTTTGTAGATGTGACCTGTTAACACCACCAGTTTCAGGGTTTTCATGGTTTCTGAACCAAATGGAGAAGAAACTCTGAATGAAAGATGAATGAACTTTGACCTCAGCAGCCTCCTGTCTGAGTGATGGCACCTGAACTGACTGGAGATCAAGTCTCGTGCAGAAGTTCACCAAAGGCTGACAGAAACACAGACTGTCCTGAATACCAGAAAATCCATCACTGCAGCTCGAGAAAACACAGAAGCTTTGCGTCTTTGTGTTAAAGCGTCGGGATGAGAACGTACTCCAGGAGGAGGAGACCAGAGCAGCTACAATCAGACTCGCGCCGCGCCTGGAAAACATCCTGGAGACTCACTGTCAATAAAATGTCTGAAAAGACTGATGTATATCAATAGATTTTAATAAATAAACATATAAACTGGACTTTTATGGCTGCTTTAGCTCATACAGAAGCTCCTCAATGAAGTTGACTCAGGTCAAAATCCCAGCCTGGGGCCAAAAAACAAGTAGGATTATAACAATTAAATACAATGTTCAGGTCATTTCCTGTTAAACTGGACATTTAGGCATCAGTTATATAATTAGCTGTATTTGAAATGGAATTTTAGGAAAAAATTAAAATAAAATGGCGTATCTGAACAATGATTTTATAAAGTCTTGTTACTTCATATAAACTCTAAACTGATCCGTGAAGCTGTCGCTGGAAGAACAGAGAAAACTATTCCTCTCATAATACATCAAACAGGTTTTTTTTAAAGGTAAACAATCCTCTACTCATGCACTTTAACTAAACAATCATAGATTATTCTTCCAAACATACCCTGCAACCACAAGCAGAAACAACATTTAACCTGGTGCACATGCAGGCCAGTCCGCAGCACCGATGCCTCATGGTGCAGGAACTGCTGACACACATGAGGCGTCGCATCAGGTCCCAGTGCTGCAGCATCCCGTATGAGGGTCTCAGCCCAGCGCCTAACGCTAGTCTTGGTACCTCTGCTTAGCGACCCTCTGAGGACATGCCTCCTTATGAGGAGTCGTTCAGGCAGCAGAACGTTCTGCAGGGCGTCTCATGTCTGTCACATCTGCTCAGTGTGAACCTGCACTGGGCACCAGTGGCCAATCAGACTGCATGCTGTTGGGCCATCAACACTTATACTGGACCACCATCATGGAGTTTGTTTCTGACAGTCTGAGCAGAAACTTGCAGCTTATGGACAAGTGTGGCCCACATATGTACAATTTCTTTTCATTTTAATTTATTTATTTTACTCAGGTGCGCTGAGTAGTCTGGAAACGATGGTAGATGCAGTGTGTGTGTGTGTGTGTGTGTGTGTGTGCATAAAGCAACTTGTCTACACATTTATAATGATTTGTGTGCAAAGGATCCTTTTTTTAACTCAAAACTATAGATTTATGAGACTGAAGAGAAATGTGTTTAAAATATTAAGCTTTTTTTTTTTTTGTAATTTGTGTAATTTCTAGATTATTGTGGATGCATTTCCAAGAACCCGAAGTTACACAAAATTTTAGTTGACAAACCATGTCTTATTCATACACCTACCCAAAGTTACACATTCATTTAGACAGTTTGCAAATGATGTATTAAACACACACACAATAATCTTGAGATGATTTTCTCTCCATACAGTGTGTGTGTTGACACCAACAGGTGTGTGTTCAATGGTAATACTACATGTACTTTCTATTACAAAGCTTTCCAAGGAGTGTGGCTCAAAACAATCCTGCAATGAGGTATGCCATCCTTCTGTTGTTGAAACAATCTGCAACAAACGACTAAATGAGCTTTTTATTTTAACGTCAACAATGTGGATCCATAAATCTTTCATGGGGCTCCATCTGTAATGGTATGGTGACCACTGGCAAGTCATTTCTTGGTATCTTCCCCCCCCCCCATTGTATTTGTATCATCCCAAATCATTCAAGATCTACGGTCATTTCACTCACATCTGAAAACAGTCTAAGCTAGATTCATAAATCGTACAAATGAGAAATACTCGTATTTGTACTGCCTTTTTTTATTCTCTTGGAACTGAGAAATGTTTCAATGATCAGAGAATCTGTTAGATTAAGATATCCGTGTGATGATACGTTACTGATGTGTGATTGTTACGACATAACTTAGACCATCATGGGCCGTTGTCCTGAAGGTTTTACATGTTGCAACCTAGATAGCAAAAACTGTTCGGTCCAAATGGGTATTTTTGTTTTCCCCAAATTGACATAAATGCAAGTTTGACTGTCAAACTCAGCCTCATGACCACCATGTTTGGTCCAGTTCAATCCAGCTTTATTTGTACAGCACCGCGTCACAACAACCTCATCTCAGGACACTTTCCAGACTCATCGGTCCATGCCAATTCATGATTAATAACAGAGCTAACAGAAAGTAGCAGATTGCGTCAAATCATGACTGGGATCCAGTCCCCCATCCTGAGCTGCATGAGGCGACAGTGGGAAGGAAAAACCTCCAGCAGAACCCGGCTCAGGGAAGGCAGCCATCTGTCTGAGAGGACAGGAACGACAGGTCAACTCACACTGCAGCTTTTATCCAGGAAGACCTGCAGAAAGGAATACGTAAATGGCACAAGGAAACCACAATGAGGAAGGATTTCCAGGTTGGAACCAGATCTAGTGAGAAAAATACCTGCCTTGTGTAATGCGGTATCCTCGAGGACCTGGAAGTTCAGCCACACACACATGAAGGTCTTAACTAGAAAAGACAGGATCCGGTCCAGCAGGAAGTGGCGGTAGGCTCCTGAAAAGCTGTTGGCAACCAGAATCCAAACATGTGGTAGTTAGGCAGGCATCATGGGTCATAAGAGACAGATCAGGCGACTTATCCAGGGGAGAAGACAAGAATCCATGGTCGTTCGGAGCAGGGGTCCAAGTCCAGGTAAAACACAGGGCGAGAGGGGTCAGGCAAGGACACAGTAAGATTATTCCTGGGAATAAAACTGGTTTGATGGTAGGAATCTGGAGACGAAATGAACGCTGGATATCAACATGAGAAGCCGCAGGGAAACAACCAGGAGAAGGTTTAAGTAGCGGGAAGAAGGTGAGGATGATGAGCAGTCAGGTGGAGCAGATGAGGTGGTGAAACCTCTAGCAGAGAAGCCATCGTGTCTTCTGTCTGGGACCTGATTCAGATCTGTTTAGTGCCACTTCACAACAAACTGGTCTCATTACTAGTCCAGCTGGATCAGGCAACAAGCGTCGCGGAGCCATTTCATTCGATGCAGCAGGTAAAACCTGCAGGACACTGGCCCCAAAGATTCAGAGCTGCTGAACCGGCTTAGACCTTAAAATAATGAGCTCATGTTAGCTACAGTTAGTCAGTCAAGCTGCATGGATGTTGGTGTTGTGTTACGTGTTATTGAAGGACTTCCTGACGTCCTCCTGCCCCGTAGTTTTCCATATTCATTCCCAGAATAGAACAAAAGTGACAGGACTGACTAGAGACTCTTCACGGCGAACGGAGTCTGATGGAGGACGCGATGAACTGATGATCTCTGCATCTTCTCCTTTTCAGAGTGTTTGTCAACCGAAGCCTGGCCATGGAGAAAATCAAGTGTTTTGGCTTTGATATGGACTACACTTTAGCAGGTGGGTTCAGGCTTTCGAAAAGGTAATGATGCCCGGTCCTGTTAGGATTTATCACCATGGCAACTGGTGCCAGTCAAACACAGACAGACTTTAACTTTGAGGTAGAGTATGTAAGATTTTCAATATTTTCAAAATAAATTAACTAAAAAAATAACTTTTACCCTAATTAGATAGTTTTGTAGGTTCCAGTTTTTCCATATTTGATGTGTTATTAAATTACAAGTTTAATTAATGACAAATGTTTGCCTACCAGTAAAAAAAAAAAAAAAAAAATGCTTTTTGTCACTTGTCATTAATTAAACTTGTAATTTAATAACACATCAAATATGGACAGACTGGAACCTATATGTTCAAAAAACTATCTAATTATGATTGTAGTTATTTTATTAATTTATTCTGAAAATATTGAAAATCTTACATACTCCACCTTTAACCACAGATTAGGATCTGAGACAAGGGATGCTTGTCTTTTATGGCACATTTTTAGTAATTTCTGATCTGGAATTTAACAAGGAAAAAGCTGATTTCTCGGCTTTAGGTGTTGATGGTGTTAAAATGCTCCCGTCTCCTCTTCCGTTCAGTGTACAAGTCTCCTGAGTACGAGTCTCTGGGCTTCCATTTGACTGTGGAGCGACTGGTGTCCATTGGATATCCACAAGAGCTGCTGAACTTTGTCTACGACCCTTCCTTCCCCACCAGGTAGGTTTACAAAGTCCAGCTTTTTCTGATGGGTGTGTTCAGTGAAGCTTCATTAACTCATGTCTGTCCTCCTCAGAGGTCTGGTATTTGACACCACGTATGGAAACCTCCTCAAGGTGGACACCTACGGGAACATCCTCGTCTGTGTGCATGGGTTCAACTTCCTGAGGGGGTGAGGCCCAAACTATATCTGTCCTCAATCCCTCTTTAGTTGTTTCCTTTTAAATTCATACGAAGCCAAACTGGGATTTTCAGACCATGCAGCACGATGAAGCTGATAAGATTTTTATACACCTGATCCGAAGCTTTCACTGCAACACAAACCTTCCAGCAAATTTAGTTATTTTAGGGTGTATTCACATCAGGATAGTCCGCTAGACTCGGTCTGATTGGGGACTCGGCTCTGTTGTAGGGGGGTGTATCCATGCGGACCGAGATCGTGTTTGGTCAAACAAGACAAACCTATTCTATTCTATTCTATTCTACAGTCATTTAACAGACGCTTTTATCCAAAGCGGCTTACATACAAACCTTTATAACAATATATCCCCATTCCCACCAAAGGTGGCGCTGCACTAGTATTTAACTAAAGAGAGGACCAGACCCACATGAAGAAGAAAACTCTGTTGTGAGTTAAACATGGAGAAGAAACTATCGCTGTTTTGGATTTTTATTGTGTCTTATGCAGGTATACTGCAGAAATACACTGCGACAACGGATGCAGTATGAACAATGGATGTGGCAGAGGACTCTTAACGTCATCGCCATGCATTTACCCACGATGCAATGCTACGTCGAATGCAGCAAGTGACTTTTTTTGTAGTCCACTTCCTGTATTTGGTCAACTTGAAACTGGCCGAGACCTACGTTTGTAGGCGGACCGAGTCCGCTTCTTTGGTCCGAATCAGAATTAGTTTGGTGCGTTCACATTTCGCCCAACGAAGCGACTTTCCGAGCAAACAGATTCGGATCAAAAAGTCTGATGTAAACGTTTCCTTAGTCCCTGAAAAATGACTTCCTGGTAAAATGGGAATGATTGGTAGAAGAGCAGAAACCAGTTGAAGTTCATCGTAAGCCACAGGTGTCAAACTCCAGTCCTCAATGGCGACTGTCCTGCAGGTTTCTGTTGTTTCTCGGCTCCAACACACCTGACTGAAATCAATGTCATTGTGGGAGAAGTTGACAACAAGCTGTTGGATCCATTTTATTTGAAATGTGTATTAAATGGCCCTCGAGGACCGAAGTTTGACATCCCTGCCAAATTAATTGTTAACATAACAATAACCTTGTGGAGAATTTAATTAGATTAAATTCCCACTCAGAAGGATACGACACTTAGGTGGAAGTTGAGAGCATCTTACAACCCCAAAAAGATGTTAGAGCTGACTACAATTGTAATATCACCCCAAGAAGAGACTACTGACCCGGATCGGATATTTAACATAGATTTATTACAAAATGGTAAAGATACAAGCATGCATTCTGTTAAGAGGGAGCCGCGCAGAGAGTCTGAGCTTTTGCCTTGAAGTGGGTTTAACAACAAAGCATTGTTTATACAACCACAACCTTCAGGTAAATGAAGAATGAAATATGTCCAGCGTTTTCTCTACTTACTGCCCCAACAACAGGAGGTACAGTCAGAAACGTCCAACCGGTTGTTCAGAGCACAGTGAAGTGGTGTTTAACTTGGGAATACTTAATGATGCACATTGAGGTTGGTACCAAGATATTAAATAATTCCTTAAGAAACAGCCACAGAATATAATAGAAGCATATTAAAAACAAAAGACTTAAATTTTGTTCAAGTATTTGTTCATTTGAACAAACTCGTGACTCGGTTTTATAGTTTACTACCTCCGCCAAGGATGTTATGCTTTTACTGGCGTTTATTTGTTTGTTTGTGTTCAAGATAACTCAAAAGGTTTTCAGGAGTTTTTGGAAAAAGGAAGTACTGGTTTAATCTTGATGGTGATCCGGATCACCGTTTGGATCCAGGAACTTCCTAAAGGATTCTTTAACATTGTGAAATGTCATTTTCAACATTTGTGCACATAACTCTAACAAAAATGGTCGAAGCGCTTAGGAAAGAAATACAGGACAAGCTTCCAACAGGTTGTAAAATATATGGAAGACTGATCCAGGTGAAAGAATCATTCTGGATACTCATTCATTCATCCATTATCCTAACTGCTTAGTCCAGTTAAGGGGGAAGCTGAAGCCTTTCCCAGCGGTCTTTTGGGCGAAACATTCCAGATATTATGATCCAGAATATGAACAAATGGGAGCCCTGTGGATTGATTTTCATCATCGGAAGAGAGGAAATAATGACAACATGGGGAGAACTGTGGGTCTTGGCCGAGGTTTGTGTCACGCTCTCCGAGTGCTTTTCTAGTTTCCTTATTGGACATCTGTGTTTGGAGCTGATAAGCAGCCACAAATCAATGCTCAGAAATTATTCTGAATGGGTTTTTTTGGGGGTTTTTTTAAGAAAAGTTTAAACAATGACACCGCGTCCGCTATCTCTGCAGCCCCCATGATGGAATCCTTACTTAGTTTTCGAGAGGTGTGAACATGGAACTCTGTGACGTCCAGCTTCGGCCCTCGAGGGCCGATGTCCTGCAAGTTGTAGAGGTTTCCTGCTACAAAGTGAGCAGCAGCAGGAAACATCCAAAGCCTGCAGGACCTCTGCCCTTGGGGACCAGCTTGGGGACACTCCTGTAACCGAACTCCGATGGGAACTCTGGTCCATGTAGCAACGTGGGATTCAGTTTGCTTTACAGTGCATGAGGTGGGAACAGAAGTTCTTCTGCGTTCACCACTCTGTTTACTTCCTCGTTGGTTGTCTTGTGGTCTCCTTCAGTATTTAGTGTTGCAGCGCCTCCTCTGGTGAGGTCTGGAAAACATCATCGTTTGTGTGACGAAGTGCACTGAGAAGGAACCTGGCTGAATGTGGTGACCCTGGTTTACACTGAAGAACTATTCCCCATGTGATCAGCTTGTAGAACGTCCCTGAAACGCAGCAAGGCGGTCCTTCAGACAGGAGAAAATGTGGTGATTTAAAGAAGCAGGATGTGGAGAGACTCTGATGTCTCCTGCCTGAACTTCCTTCATCCCTTTTTTCCTTCTCAGGTCTGACATAAGAGAGATTTACCCCAACAAATTCATCCAACGTGGAGACACAGACCGCTTTTACATCCTCAACACGCTCTTCAACCTGCCTGGTAAGTTCACATCGTTTCACCATCAGTACAACTGTTTATCATCATCATCCTGGAGCATTTTCCTGTCTTTCTTTCTCTTTCTTTCTCTTTCTTTTTCTTTCTTTCTCTTTCTTTGTTTTTCTCTTTTCTTATTTTTTCTGTCTTTGTTTCTTTCTTTTTCTTTCTTTGTTTCTTTCTTTTACTTTCTTTTTCTTTCTTTTTCTTATTTTTTCTTTCTTTTTCTTTATTTGTTGTTCTTATTTTATTTTAGTTTATTTTCTTATTTTTTCTTTCTTTTTTCTTTGTTTCTTGTTTTTCTGTCTTTTTCTTTCTTTCTTATTATTTTCTTTCCTTCTCTCTTTCCTTCCTTCCTTCCTGCCACCGGGCAGATCTCTGTTCTGTGTGTCTGTGAGGAAGGCTCTGGGCTGAAACATGCTGGCATTTCCCCCCCAAAAAAAGAAAAAAGTCACTTATTTTAAAGGCAGATTTCCTTCTTTGACATTAAGTTTTGTCTGTTTGATGCAACAACATCGTCAGGCAGGAAAAACTGAATCGGGAAGCGTTTATGTCCAGTTAGTTTTCGTAAGAATGTTCTTATTCTTGTCCTGCCAACGGACCAGTTATTCAGTTCTCATCACATCTGGTTTCATGATGAGATATTTTTCCTCCTGCAGAAACCTACCTCCTGGCTTGTCTGGTGGACTTCTTCAGCAGCTGCTCCAGATATTCCAGGTAGTTCATACTCCTCCCTAAGCAAAGAAAACGGCACATCTCAGGGGGTTCAACCCAGAAACAATGCATTTGTCGTTTATGTTCACTCCATATGTTTAGTTTCAGAGAGATAAAACCTCTTCAGGAACTCTTCCTGAACATACTATGACTAGTGAAGTAGATTTCTGATTCGCAGCAGGACCAGTTCCACAGTTTTCAGACATCTGGGCTACTAATAGGACTGTGACGATATACTTTAGTCCCGATTCGATTGAATTCCGATTTTTTTTTTTTTGGGTGCCAATTTGATTTAAATTGCGATTCTCACAATTCTTTGATATTGCTGATTTTTGTAGATTAAAAACAAAATAAATGTATGAAACTTTTTTTTTTTTGCTCGTAATATTTCTTGATTTCAATTAGAAAAAAAAACAACACAGTAGCCAGATCATCATTCTGCTGCTTTAACGCCCCAGAAGACAAGTAAAAAGATCAATAAAAACAATAAAAATGACAAAATTTTTATACTAGATTATTTTTTTGGTTTTTTTTTTGTTTTGTTTTGTTTATTTTTATCTATTTTAAAATTGTGAAGCAAAATAATCCCATTTTTCGATTCGATTTTCCCACCCCTAACTACTAAGTGTCAAATAAGACAGACTGGTCAAAACTGGACCGAGTTTATATTTTATTTTGTCACATTTTATAGTTTTATTCTAGACTTTTCCACATTTAAAATGCCAAATGAAGGTTTCAGAAATCTCAAGCAGTTTTAAAGAAACCGTATCTTCTGTATCTCAGCAAACTGGCCTCAGTCGAGTTTTTAACCGGTACTGGTCTTAGGTGGGTCAATATGCCAAAAAAAACCATCTATTAGACAGCTCTTACTGCATTTTCCTTTAACCAGCTGACTGGACGCTCTGTCCAGCTTGAAACTGTGTAAAAACGGCTGAAACTTTTCCTGCAGTGTTGAAGCTGGTTTTAAACATGGAGACCTCTTCATGTCCTATAAGAGCATGTTCCAGGATGTCCGAGACGCAGTGGACTGGGTCCACTTCAAGGTGAAAGTGTTGATATTTCCACGTTAAATCTGTTAACAACCTGCAGTAACTGGTCGTCTTGTTGCCACAGGGGTCCTTAAAAGACAAGACGGTTGAAAACCTGGAGAAGTATGTGGTGAAGGACGTAAGTGGAGCAGCATGTTTACATATTTTTTTAACGCTGTTTGCGTGAAATAGTTTTGCTGCTTCAGAATTTAACCTTTGTTGTGTTTGTTCACCAAGCCGAAGCTTCCTCTGCTCCTCAGTCGCATGAACGAAGTCGCCAAAGTGTTTCTGGTCACCAACAGTGATTACAAATACACCGAGGTAAGAGAAACGTTTTTACACCGTCTTTAAAGTGTTAGTTTTTATAATTATTGTCACCAGATGTGTTTTCATTATGAACGAGTTGTCTGCCTGGCACTGCCTCCATTGTTTTCTGTTTGTTGGGGTTCAGATCCAGACAAATCTCCTCATGTGAGCCTGGTTCTGGTTCTATGGGCCACATTTTGAGCTCTGGGAAGTTTTTCTTCTGTACAGCAGAATTTTCCACCATGGCTGGTGAGGCGGTGAGGGTAAAACGTTGTTCTGGTTACCAGAGCCAGTGTTGGAGGTAACTGGCTTAGTTTTAAGGTCTCTGAGCTTTATAAAGAATGCTGTGCAGGATCCGGTGTGCACATGGTGAGGCAGATAACCAAGCTGGGACCAAAAACCTTTTGCCTCCATCATCTATTACTTCTAGTGAGGGATACAAGATCGTTTCAGCTGAAAGTCAGGCGGACAGCCACTTCATTCCCGGAGTGTCCTTTTTCCACTTTTTTTAATAGTGCTTTATTTTTCAGTTAAAATAATCAGAAAACAAGAATGACCAGCAGGTGAAAAAAAAATCAAATAGAACAATGGTAGACAAAGTTAGAAAGGCTGCCAGACCACCAGAGAAATAAAAAAGTAAATTTAAACTAAACTTTTTACAGGTTCAGGAGAGTCAGAGTAACATCCTTGTGAGAGACCAAGCTGGCAAAGGAAGAGAAACACAGGTGGCTTCACAAGAAAAGGGTTTTATTTGACCAAATAACATGAATGAATTATGCTTTCAAAAGAGATCACCTAAGCAAAAACCTACATCAAAGTCCAAAAATAACTAGACTTAACAGATTAGGTAACAGAATCAACATAACGAAAAAAAACTAACTGACCTAACTAACAAGAAACAAAGGAACTTAAATACTGACTGATCAGACCAGTTACAAAAATATGGGGTAACACACATTAAACATACTAACAAACTAGATAAAGAAACAGAACCTAGCAGTTAGTTTAGTTTTTCATCACACAACTATTAATAAAAGAAAACCCAAACTACTCAAAAGTGGGAAAAATTAATATAACAAAAATTTAAAGAAACTAAATTAAACTTTTGATGTCCCCCTCTGAAGATGAGGTCTTCCCAAAGTCCCGTGGCACTTCCTGCTCACCAGCTTCCCTCTTGGGCACACTCCTGCCCCCCCAGTGCCCAAGATAATCCCTTCAGCACCAGAAAAAAGAAACAAGGTTAAACAAAACACAAGCAGTTGAGAATACAGTGGCTCCTCAATGTTCGCGCCAACAAAAAGGAACTAAAACATTTCAACTAAGTTTAAGTATAAGGAAAACTAAAAAACTGAAAATGGCTTGGTGCTTTACCGCCTTTACATGTGTGTTTGTTGGTCTGGCCATCACAATCCTGAAAAACCTGGATTCAGAACGACCGAATTCAGCCCAGATCAGATAATGTTGTGATGGGCAGAGAGGGGTCTCCGACTCATCCCAACTCATCAATAAGTCCTGATCGGGGGGCAACTGTAGCCGCAGGACATGATCATCCAGAGAGTTGCAGGAAATACTGCACGATTCTTCTGCACCAGGTGTTCTGAACCTTTTTTACACTGGGGCCCAGCTTTTCCAGTACAAAGTGGTGCACAGACCATTCAAACATTAGCTCTGTACTGGTTTATTTTTATCTCATTGTTGAAATTGATTTCAATAATCATAAAGATAAAAGGGTGTGATTATTTTTCTCTCTGCAGTTTCCTCTCCTACTGTTTTCAGCTGCTAATCGAGCGTCTCTGGCGTTGCAGCGCTGTGCTGTAAACTCCTCCCACAGCCGCTTTGCTTTCATTCAGACACTGTTGCCAACTTGGAGACTTTCTCGCTAAATCTGGCTTTTTTTTGTTAAAAGCAACAAATCTAGCAGCTTTTACTGGAGTTATTAGAGACTTTTCTGGTGTTTTGGCGACTGACTTAAAGACACATATTATTCTGCAGTTACTGTAAGGAAGGAGCAGCGGGAGCCTCTCCCGTCCTAAAGCACTCCCAGGCGGCCAGTCTCAGTCGGCTCCGGCTGCAGGTCAATGTAGAATAACTGCAGTAGGTTGTGGAAGTTCACCTAAACATAGTTTATACCATTGTCAGTGACAACTGGCTGCATTATTTTCTTATACATAGTTCGGCGAGTTAAACACTAATATTCTTCTGTTACGGGGCGTTACCATAGCAACACATTAACCAGCTGGTTCAGATCAGCCGTCTTTTAACAGGTGAATGAGAGAAACGCGCTGCAGCCTGACAGCGGTTGTTTGGCATAAAACGTACATCCAGGCCAACGTAAAATAGTTCCTATATAAGCCGTAAAAGCAGATTAAACAACTCTGAACCGTGCGTTAGACGGTTATAATGCACGACACGGAGTCTAGAACACCACGACGCGGAGCGTTGTTTATAAATACTGGATAATTGTGTTAAATAATCGAGATCTCAATTTTAGTCAAAATAATTGTGATTATAATTTTTGTCATAATCGAGCAGCCCTAGGTTAGGGTTAAGGTTAGATCAGGGGTGGGCAACTCCAGTCCTCGAGGGCCACAGTCCTACACCTGTTGGGAGTTTCCCAGCTGCAACTCAGCTGACTCACGTCAGACTTAATTAGGAGACTGCTGCAGAGCTTGACATCCAACTGCACTGGTCTGCTAATTACCCGCTGATTTGTAGCAGCTGAGTTGCAGCAGGGAAACTCCTAACATATTGGAGGACTGCGGCCCTCGAGGACCGGAGTTGCCCACCACTGGGTTAGAGTAAGGGTTAGGGTTAATCCAATCAAAATGTTGGATGTCCAACCCTGCCCAATATCCAGCCCCTCCTCGTTCTCCAGGCTGCAGCCAAGACCCTCTCAATCCTCCTGCAGTTTGACCAGCGAAAAGCGTCCCTCCACTTGGTGGCGCTAATGTGTCAGTTAGTTGTTCAACACACTCCAGTAGCAGAAGAAGACAGTCAGCGAGCTGTCGGCCTGGAAAGCCAAAGTTATGAAGAGGTATTTAAGATGAAAAAACTAAAACAGGTTTTCAAACCATCCCTAAAATGTTTCACCAGAGCGAGACGAGCTGAGAGGTGTGTGTGGAGTGTTAGCTAACGCCATCCATCACCGAAGATCAGTTGGAGCTTCCTACTAATTTTATCATCTCCCAGGAATTTGATTTCATTCTCTGTATGTATGATCGTCCGTTTTGGCTTCGCCTTACTGACTTAAACAGGAGCCTGGGGTTGTTCAAACCCCCACAATGCCACGCCAGGAGCGTGTCAGACGAAGCACATCTGAGAGTATCTGCATAACTGCAAGAGATGACCAAAACACACGTTTATTTTATAGGTATTGGTGGCTCTTTGCAGCAGCTTGCCTGACTGAGTGGGTTGTGTGCATTAAAAAGAACGTAAATCTGGTTAATAACTAGAGGTGGGAAAATCGAATTGAAAAATCGAATATCAGGATTTTTTGCTTGACAATTTTAAAATCGATATTTTTTTTGTTAAATAAATCCTTTTTTTTAAATAAATAAAAACAATCCATAATAAAAGTTTTAGTCATTTTTATTGTTTTTATTGATCTTTTTACATATCTTCTTGGGCATTGTAGCAGCAGAATGATGGTCTGACTACTGTGTTGTATTTTTCCTCATTGAAACCAAGAAAAATGACGAGCAAAAAAAGTTTTGTACATTTTTTTTGTTTTTAATCTACAAAAATCAGCAATGTTAAAGAATTGTGAGAATCGCAATTTAAATCGAATCAGCGCCCAAAAAATCAGAATCGAATCGGGACAAAAGCATATCGTCACAGCCCTATTAATGACTATGTTAAACTCACACCCACTCCCAAAAGTGTTGATATGTCAGTGTGTGTGTGTGTGTGTGTGTGTTTTATAAATAATGTTTTCTTGTCTCTTTACAGAAAATTATGAAATACCTGTTTGACTTTCCTCATGGTTCAAAGGTAAAAACAACGTTTGTTTCTTCAGTTTTAACAGTTTTAGATGGCGAGCAGTTTGACAAACGTGTCCGATCACACTTTATATTCCACTGAACGTATTTAATGACCTCATCGTTGTAAATCCATGTGTTCCCTGGCAGCCAGATACACCCCACCAACCCTGGCAGTCCTACTTTGACCTCATCCTGGTAGATGCCCGGAAGCCTGTATTTTTTGGTGAGGGTACGGTGCTGCGCCAAGTCGATGTTGTAAGTGTCAACATTTACACCCCTCCCCCCAAGTTAAGACTTATAAAATGTGGGAAGATTGTTTTGACCGAGAAATTCCAGGTTTTTCCTGGTCCTGTGAGTCTTTGTTGGTCTCTCAGATGACAGGTCGGCTGAAGATTGGGACATACACTGGGCCCCTCCAGCACGGCATTGTTTACTCTGGAGGTGCGTCAGACACCTTCTCAAGCTGACGTGTTGCGTCCACACAAATGTCAGACAAATGAGTCACAAAAAAAATAATTACATTGATAAATTTATATGCATCCACACATATATGTGTGTGTTTTCCAGAGATAATGTTTAACAGGAAAGATTCTGTGTAGAAATAGACATGTTGACAGTGGCGTTATCGGTCTCCTAGGTTCTTCAGACATTGTGTGCGACTTGCTTGGTGCTAAAGGAAAAGACATCCTCTACATTGGAGACCACATCTTTGGTGACATCCTGAAATCAAAGAAGCGTCAGGGCTGGAGGACGTTCCTGGTCATACCGGAGCTGGCTCAGGAGCTGCATGTGTGGACGGACAAAAACGGTGAGAAAACACATGCGTGTTTGTGGATGTGTGTGCATTTTTTAATTTGCATATATGTAATGTGTGTATAGGTGTATGTATATGTTTCTGTTTCTTGCATCTCTCATCAGTCTCGTCTTTGATGTGTTCTGCTTTTTACATTTTATACTTTAATTTTGACTTTTTTCTCCCTTCTTCAACAATTATTTCCCAGCCTCGAGTTGATAAAGTCTGAGTCTGATAAACACCTGTCTATTTATTATGACATCATACCAACTTTATTTATTCAGCACTTTGAAACAAAGTGCTGCAAACAGATAAAAACAATATATATATTAATTAAAACCAAACATACAAATAAAAGCGTGACACGTAAGAGCAACACGGACTAACTGGCTGGTTCAGTGTCTGCTTGCCGCTTTGTATTTTCAGTCTTTCTCTTTCATTCAGCAGATTGATGCTGATATTTGTTTTTCAGCCATTTTTGAGGAGCTTCAGTCGTTGGACTGCTTCGTGGCCGAGCTCTACAAGTAAGTTCCTCGAGTAAAGCGGTGCCGTTGAACTTTGCATTCCTTCTGACTTTGTGTCGTTTTTCTCTGCACTGCTGATATGACAGCTAACAGCTTCTGGGTACGATAGAAAGGTACCATCTAACAACTGTTCTCTGCACCACCTGGCTTAATGAACTGTCCAGGAGGTGGTGCAGTAATGGTTGACTGTGATAAGATGTAATGGCGGTTAAAGACTCCAGGCCAGAAGGATTATACGGGCTACAACTACTCTGGTGAATGGTCTGCTGTTGACTATCGCCATGACCTCAGAAAGGTTCTTCAGGACTGCTGTCAATTCTTTTAGCAAACGGATCAACGATGGATGGAATAAAGTTTAGTACAGTGTGTTCTTGGTGTTCCCAAACACAACCTGATGACTTAAAGACGGTGTATTTATAGCAAAGTCACATCTGAAGGTTCATCCTTTTCATCACTTCACTGGTTCTGGGTGTGAGAATGCTGAAGTGGCTCCCATGGTCCCGGTGGATTTGTCCGACACCCTCCAATGCAACAATGACCGAGTATTGATGAATCTATCAGTAGTTAAGTCGTCAAACATCTCAATGTGCTGCATTCAAATCTGCTCCTTAAGGGTAGGTGTCCTGCAGGTACTCAGAGCTTGATATTTCTGGTCCAGAAAGTCCTGTCCGGCAGCTGTTCTGACCAGTCACCATACGAGCTTCCTGTGGCCAGAAATCAACCAAAGTAGCCAACGATGCAAATAACCACAAGAGAGGTTCTGTAACCCGACAGCCAGTTGGGTCAAGACAGCAAATAAAACCCTGCTGACCAACTGAGTTGTGTTCACACTCAGGTCACAACTCCAAGGGCAAAGAGGATCTCAGTCGGACAAAGCTGCCCAAAATGAAGCTGATTGGGTGCTTGCATTGCTGGTAGTCATCACAAATGGCCAATTATAGAGAGAAGGGGACCAATCCTGGAAAGCGATGGCGCCGGAGGGCAGAATCATAGTTGCCAGATTGGTGGATAACCCCCAGATGCAGCCTGGAGAATGGGGCGGAGCTGGATATTGGGTGGGGTTGGACATCCAGTGGGTGTGGTTAGGGTTAGAGTTGGGGTTAATCCAACCAAAATGTTGAGGGGGCGGGTTTGGACGTCCAACCTCGCCCCATATCCAGCCCCGCCTCATTCTCCAGGCTGCAGCCAAAGACCCTCCCAGATTGACTGCTGATCAGCTGCAAGCACTGGAAGCATCTCGTTGGCAGGGAAACCCAGCAGGCCCAGTGCCGTAACACGGGACGATGACAGACACCAGAGCCGACGCAATGTTAGAAATACACGCAATGTTAAAATTACACGCAATGTTAGAAATACACGCAATGTTAAAAATACACGCAATGTTAAAATTACACGGAATGTTAAAATTACACGCAATGTTAAAAATACACGCAATGTTAAAATTACACGCAATGTTAGAAATACACGCAATGTTAAAAATACACGCAATGTTAAAAATACACGCAATGTTAAAATTACACGGAATGTTAAAATTACACGCAATGTTAAAATTACACGCAATGTTAGAAATACACGCAATGTTAAAATTACACGCAATGTTAAAATTACACGCAATGTTAAAAATACACGCAATGTTAAAAATACACGCAATGTTAAAAATACACGCAATGTTAAAATTACACGCAATGTTAAAAATACACGCAATGTTAAAAATACACGCAATGTTAGAAATACACGCAATGTTAGAAATACACGCAATGTTAAAATTACACGCAATATTAAAAATACTCGCAATGTTAAAAATGCACACTGGTTTATTCAACACACTTGATATGCAAATAACTTCTCAGAAACTTTTTACAATTTCCATGCAGATAAAGTAGCTTTTTTCCATTTCATCATTGATGATGTCACAGTGACATCACAACTAATCAGCTAATTGATTTTAGTAGGCCTGACGAGCTGACTTCAGATTCCACCTGAAAGAATTATTTATATTCTGTTGCCGACTCCGTTTGGTGGTTTTGTCGCTCTGCTTTCTGCAGATGATCTGGTTCTGTTGGCTTTGCGGCTTTGTGAACTCTGGAGCGATTCAGTGTGAGAATCGGCTCCTGCTGACCAGGACCATGGTCCTCAGCTGGAAAAAGCTGACTTGTCCTCTCTTGGTGGGGAGCAAGGTCCTGTCCCAAGTGGAGGAACTGAAGCATCTCAGGGTCCTTGTGAGGGCAGGAAGAATGGATGTGTGATTGACAGGCAGATTGTCTGGGGACTAAATCCAAATCTGTTTTAAATTCAGTTCCTCTGTCATGTAAACCTTCAATCCACTCAAAGTTCATTCTGGTCGTTCTGCACATCCTCGTTACCTTGTCTTGTCGCAATGATCCACACATCCTGCACGGTCTCCTGCCTCTTGGTGTTTTATCTTCTTCCTCCTCCTCAGCTGCTGTAAACAGTGTGTGCCGTGTTGGGCTGCTGATTCAAACTTCTCATCAAAGTAAAAATATGGGGCTGCGTGTCGGCTGAAGCATGGCTGCCTTTACACGTTCCACACACACTTTTCTGATGAGTTTAGGGATGATGACATCGTTTGTCATGACAGAGTAACAACTGAAGAAGATGCATAAGGTCAGTGTCATGGCCTGTAGGCAGTCCAGATACGTGACGTCCAGGACGAGGCCCCAGCCTGCCAAGCTCATCTGGAAACAGATCAGTGGGATGCTAGCAGCTACCGTTGTGTTCCAGTTTTTATTCCAAACGTTTTCCTCAGAATCCACTGATTCTGTCATTTTTCCCTCTTCTGGATTTAAAAACTGTTATTTACTACCACAACTTTGTGCGCGTGTGTGTGTGTGTGTGTGTGTGTGTGTGTGTGTGTGTGTGTGTGTTCTAAATCCACACAGCTGCCGTTCTGAGTGATTTTAGTTCTGTGGTTTGTCTGAAATCTGCCCTTTTCCACAAGATGAATTAACTGAACAAAGACATCGTTTTTGCCAGGTGTTGACGTTCAACGTGCATAAATGAGCCAGGCTGATCGACAGAAAGATGGTTACGACTTGCAGAATATAAGCAGCTGATTTAGAAAGCGCTTTTTCAGCAGCTTCGCTCCCAGTTAACCTGTTTGTTTGATCCTCAGGCATCTGGACAGCAGCAGCAACGAGAGACCCGACATCAGCTCACTGCAGAGACGCATCAAGGTTCCCATCTTCCTTTCACTAAACACTGCTTTTCCTCACGCCTCCGCTTGCACAGCTGGTAGTGTTGCACCATCTGGAAAGGATTTTCTTCCAGCTTTATTTCTAAACTACTCTAAAATCACCAGCGAGAGGCATGAGGAAGAAACAAAGTAAGAATTTAAGATGTGTTTATGTAGCACATTCCCTGCGACTCATGCTGCCCAAAGTGCTTTACTGACTAAGATATAATAAAATGCAGGGCAGTCGTGGTATTAAAAATCAATCAGATTAGAACGATCCAGTGTTTGTTCCAATCTAGTATGTAGGGGCCGATTGGACCGAGTCCGGGGCCTGCTAGAAAAAGACTTTGTCATCTCCAGATCTTAGTTTGGTCCGGAAATGGATCCAATCAGCTGAGACTTAGACATCTTGGGTCTAATGGAACATGAACACCAGCAGCGTGTAAGCACGGAGCACAGCCATTAAACAACTTAAAAATAAAAAGTAGCATTTTAAACTGCACCTTAACTAACAGGAAGTCTAACTGGGAGTTAAATTGTCCTCCTGTTTCATACCAGTCAGCAGAAGAGCCGCCTGGATCCGATGAACAGCGAACCGGACCGACCCAAAGTACTGAGATATGTAGGTGATGAACAGGCCAGCGACGTTAGCCAGACGGGGTTTTTTTTTTTTTTACCTTAGCTAGCTGAGAAGGACAAAGCCAGACCGGACTTCTGTACAAAGTTTAGAGGTTTGAAGGACCCGGAGCACATTTAGAACAGAACTGCCTGATCTAAAAAGGTTTCTGATCAAAGCATCGTCACATGGACATTTTCCTCCCAGAAAGTCGACATGTCGAGCAGTGTGGGGGGGTCCACTTACCAGAAGGTTCGCAGTTTTAATCCTACCCGCCTGTGGCTTGGCTGCCATGTTTCTGTCGGTCCCGCTCCACGACAGCAGCGGGCGGCGACACGTTTAGGTTGCCAACGTGAAGGAGTCGTGGACCTGTTGTAAAAAGCTGTGGGTGCCTTAAAGTGCCACAGAAATGTAATATAATTATAAAGGTATCTCTACCTCCAGTATTTATACCTGTACACACAAACAAAAGCCCTTGAAGACACGCTGTTCTTCAGGAAGTATCTAGTCTCTGTAACCCTTGGCAACCACACGAGAAGTGTTTCGTGTTCATGTCCAAAGGAGAGTCCAGTTACAGATCAGACCGATCATTTTCATGTTTTCCCTGTGTGTGTGTGTGTGTGTGTGTGTGTGTGTGTGTGTGTGTGTGTGTGTGTGTGTGTGTGTGTTTCTTTCTTTCTTTCTTTCTCTCTCTTTCTCTTTCTCTCTCTTTCTCTCTCTCGCTCTCTCGCTCCTTTCCAGAAAGTAACGCATGACATGGACATGTGTTACGGGATGATGGGAAGTCTGTTTCGGAGCGGGTCCCGGCAGACTCTGTTTGCCTCCCAGGTGATGCGCTACGCCGACCTGTATGCTGCCTCCTTCATCAACCTGCTCTACTACCCCTTCAGCTACCTGTTCAGAGCCGCTCACGTCCTGGTGAGTTGCCAGCGCTCTCTCTTCTCCTGCTCGTCTTGTCCAGCATCACAGCAGTCAGAATGATGCGCCCACAGGCCCCACGGTCATGTGTTAGGGGTTTCCCAGCTGCAACGTACCTGACATGAATTAGATTAGTGAAAAGCTTGACTTCAACCACTGCATAAAGCTTGTTCCATCCTCCACGAGACGCACGCCTGCAGCGGGGAGGGGTCTCTGCAGCGTGCAGGGGTCACTGTGGGCGGCAGTGTCTGCTTTATGTGCAATAAACCCCCTTTTTTTTTTTTGTCATATATTACCGCAGCGGGGCGGGTTGTGCACGCCGCCGGTCTGTGTGTTTAAATGCCACATTGTAAAAATGTTTGTATGTTTTTTACCACCTCGATCAGCTGCTTTATCAAAAACAATCCATTTTACCTGCTTCATGTGCTCCGTGTTGACCACGCCCACCTCAAATGTCCAACCAATCACACGAGGCTTCTCTGAGCCGCGTAAGAAAAAACTTTGATCTTCAAACGCGTCCACGAGAAGAAAGTGACGTTTTTGTCTCGCAGCCTCGACAACAAGAGAAAAGTTCTCGTGGAGGATGGAACAGGCTGATATGCATTGGTTTGAGTCAGGTGTGTTGCAGCAGGGAAACCACTAACACTGTGACCCTCCACCCCCTAAAATTTGTTTTTTTTTTCCTAATTTGATTGTTTTTTTTTCTATCAGTTTAAACCCACTTCCTGTCTCCAGAAAAGGAAAAGGATTCAGGAGCGAGTTGTGAGCTTTAAAAACCAATCAGTTGATCTGTCCGGCAGCGGCGTCTGACTAAAAGCAGCTCCGGTGGTCTGACGGCCGCCATACAGGTTTACTGGGTTGATTTTAACCTCTGATGACTGAAGGACCCGATGAATCTTCTGTTCCCTCCAGATGCCTCACGAGTCGACAGTGGAACATTCCAACATCAGCATCAGCGACGCCGAGTCGCCGCTCACCACCTGGAACCGCCATGATGTCGACTTCAAAGAGATGGAGTGCAAACGACACCAGTTAACCCGGTCCATCAGCGAAATCCAGCCCCCACACTTCTTCCCACAGGTTCCTCAGGAGATCACCCACTGCCACGACGAAGATGATGACGAAGAGGAGGAATAGTGCCATACAGCCTTCATCACATCGGAATGTTTTAACTTCTCTTTGATTCACCGCCACCAGGTCCTTACTGGTCTTACTGGTTTTATATGTTCACGGTTAATTTTAGGAGGAAGGAAGATGCTTTATGACCTCATTAAGGGTTATTGGTTGATCTTTTATCTGATTGTGGATCAATTCGTTACTCCGCTGACGTGGAAACGTTTTCTGTCATCTTTTTTATTTGTCAGCAAGATAAAAGAGAAAGTTGTTTGATCAAACGTCCAGGCAGTTACAGAATCACTTTAAAGCTGAAAGAAACGGGCAAGTGGACTGCCGCCCAGTCCGGTACTGGACTCCCTGTTACCCGATGGCCTGTTACATGTTATTTATATACTGGGATTTTAGAAATGCTGACCATACTGGACAACATTTTATGTTAAAACTGCCTGATATTTTAATAATTTCTTTTTAAAAAAAAAAAAAAAAAACAGCTCAAACCTGTGAGGGACTCGGGACTGGGGGTGTCTGGTTCTTTCTCGGCAGAGACCATCAGTGGTTTTGTTGTTTTGTTTTCGTGACAGTTTCAGTCAGAGAAATTAAACCTGAAGACACAGAGTTATGTCGTGTTTTATTCCATCTGAACATGCAGAACATCTTCAGATTATCTTGTTTTTCAACTTTGATCCATGCTAAGACCATACTAACAACATACAAACAACCTATTAAAATCATGCTAACTGAAACGGAGAAGTCAGTTCAGAGTGGATAAACTTGGTTCACATTACGTCCAGTTTGTTAAACCGCTTCTGAACTGAACTGAACCACTTCAGACCCAGATGTTTTGAGGCCAAGTTCTCTGCCAAACAAAAATTCATGTTTTTTTCTGTTTATTTCTTTAAATATTAATGTTCATTTAGTTTGTCCTCCAGAATCTGCAGCATGGTGGCAATAAAGGTCCAAATGATGAATCTGCATACTTTGGATTCTATTAAGATTTGTTGTGATGATTTTTCATTTGTTTACCAGAAGGATCCACTCACTAACTAATGCAATTCAATTCAACTTTATTTATATAGCGTCAAATCACGGCAATGCCATCTCATTCATTCATTTTCCTAACCGCTTAATCTAATTTAGGGTCGCGGGGAAGCTGGAGCCTATCCCAGCCGTCTTTGGGCGAAAAGGCAGGTTACACCCTGGACAGCTCGCCAGTCCATTGCAGGGCCCAATTCAAAACCAAGAGGGAACCCTCTACATCCTGGGAGAAGAGGTGAATGTGGTGGAGCTAATTCAGATACAGAGTTCAGTCAAACATCAGACTGGAAATGAAACACAGCATCGGGAAAGAAGGACAAAGCAGAATGTACTTCTGGAGGAAACAGATCCTTCAATGTCTGCACCAAGAGGTTTCATATCTTGTATCAGTCTGTGGTTGAGAGGTCTATCAGCTTTACAGCATCTGTTGGAGCACTACAACCAGACAGAGACTAAACATAATCGTCCAGCAGTTCTGGTTCTGTTGGGGGGGACTGATCTGGGGCTCGTTGAGATGATTGTCCAGAGCAGAACGCCTCACAACCTGCTGGAGAATCCTCCACATCCTCTACACTGAGGATCCTAACTCTGGTCCTCAAGCCCCACCGTCAGGCAAACCTGTATGTTCTCTTGCTTCAACACACCTTGTGGAGCAGAGCTTGTGCTATTTAGTACAAATCAGGTGTGTATCAACTGGGAAACTTGTAGACCAGGGTTGGGGATCGCTGCTGAATGGTGTTCAGACAGAGGCTTCTTCTGGTTCAGTCTGAGACAAATATACAAGACAGCATTCCCACCAGCAGCCAGAACCCTTCAGAAAAGGTCACATAATTCATTTTCAGCTGTTTTATTTTAATAAAAAGACAGCTGGGCTTAGAGTTCTATAATCTAACTCTGATCATCAGTGGGAATGATGTCACTGACGACTAATTAGAATAAATGCTGGATATAGATATAAATATTGGGAAGTTTGGTCAGTATCAGCGTCCGACTCCTGATCAACATGAAAGTTGCCTTAAAGATTGAGCAAATTATTTTCACATGACTTTTTCTTTCATTCTTATTTCTGTTTAGTTTATGTTTAACACGAGGTTAAAATAAAGACCTTTTAAATGTTAAACCCTGCAGTTCACTCTGTTAGCTGGGACTTTGGAGCACACAAACGCATCAACACGTACAGCAGCTTGTTAAACTATAAACTGGAACAACTCACTTCTATTTCCATTTTCTATATTTCCAGCTGCAGTTTCTTCAAGGTTCTCTACTTGACTGCAGTATTAAGATCCAGTTCAGGCAGCTGAATTAGTTTTTGCAGATGTGTAACAATCTGTGAACACTGGATCAGACCCCTCATAAAGCCATCATCAGAAATATGCAAGCGTATGATTTATTAATGATAAACTTTAAACTCAGCTTCTCTGTTCCATCTTAAAGTACAATCTTTATTCTCTTTATAGTCTGAATGCTGAGCTCTTCATTCAACACCCCGCTGTGATGTCATCCATGATGATGTCATCAGAGGGAGGAAGCCTGCTCCTCTGCACAACCCCTCAGCTAAACTGGAGCTTCATGAACCGATTCAACATCATCACAGCAGTTCAGTAGTTCAGCTAACAGCTTGTGGATTTATAGCAGCTAATGCTGCGTCACAAGGTCTCCTTTCGCCAAGAACACAAACTCCCATGAGCCTTTGTGGCTGCATTTACTCAGAATGGCACTACATGTCATATAATTCTTCTTAAGCCTCCAAGTCGTTGCCGACTTTGGGTGGAAGTGACTCTGTAGTGAGATTTTGTAGAAATGCTCCTCCAGCTGTGGAGTTTTATCTTTTTCACATCAGCGTTATGAAAAGACGGTGAGCTCTTACACAGATTCTTCCACATGGCTGATTATCCAATGGACATTATGGGCGCAGGCCCAGGGGTCAACGCCTACTTGGGGCCCGCGTAGGGCAAACACCAGCAGTTTGGACATGAAACAAAATGTATATAAAAGCCAGATAGTAACACTGCAGTGTCTAGTTTACTGCTATTGGTACCATTGGCTGAGAGATGTTAGAAATGTTGTTTCACAGTGTATAATTCACAATTTTCACAATGTTGCGGTGGGAAGGGGGGCCCTGAAACACTCTGGGCCCAGGGGCCTGTGCACTTTTAATCCGGCCCTGTTCCTACAGAAACCAGAACTATGAATGCAGAAGCTGAGGACGTGCTGGCAGGAGGGGAAAGCAGAAATTAAGCACATGTAAAAACATTGTTTTGTTTCTTTACGAGTCTCATAAGAAACTCAGAGGTGTGTGTTGCTGTAGAAGGTTTAACAGAAAACACTCACTAGGAATAAAAGATGTGACACAACAGAACCGCATGATTCAGCTCCAGGAAAGCAGATGTTGCTGCAGATGAGGAGCCGGCTGTCAGACATCTGCTTTTAATGGACTGTAAGGGACTGATGTGGTGGTCTCTGAACACGCCTCAGTCCGCTCTCAGCGTGGAAGACCTCGTGCTTTACACACCACAGACACATCATGATGTCCCCATGTGTGACTTTTATCCTGAACACACTTGACATTTGAGATGAGGAACGTTTTCACAGAATTAGTCAACAAGTCTCCTTTAAACCGGAGGAAATCCTCTGCTTTGTAACGTCAGACACTGCAGGAAGTACACTGGTTTGCTTCCTCAGAAAGGAGTCATTTTCCTTCCTTAAGCCGCTCCTGCTTCATTCTTTGGCCACAAATGAAACTAAAACAGATGCAGAAAGCAGCAGCTGGTCTTCTATACGACTCCATGATACCGCAGCCAGCTGATGGTCGATTAGGACCAAATATGACGAGTTTTCTGGTCAATCAGTCACATTTATTTATAAAACACATTTAAATACAACTCACATTAAGCAAAGCGCAGAGCAGATACAGTTAAAAGCAAAATAGAAACATATGAAGCCACGGTCCCTTCTGAGCCGCCGGCCGCCCCGGGTCAGCCGAGCCGAGGGATGTGGAGGAGGACTGAGGGGTTAAACAGATCTGTGGTGGGAGTGGGGGCCAGTCCGTGAGGGACTTGGAAGACTGTTCCAAGGTCAAACGGCTCGAGTTGTGTGTTGGTGTGTCGGAAAGACCAGCTTTAACTACTGAATCGACCGGTTTGTCACATTTTGTTACAAATCAAAGCTGAATCCAAGGTTTCTGACGTGAGCCTTGATGGAAACAGGTCGGTCGCCAGGACCGCCGCTGCCAGGCGGCCTTGCAACCTGGAACACCTCCCATCTGCTCATCTGCAGGAAGATACGGCGAAGAGTTGGAGCTTGAAGGAGGAAAAGCCGGCGTGGTGTCAGGGATGCTGTCAGGGTCAGTCAGCTGTTCGGCCTTCGGGCTGCTGATAAACTCGTTCCTTCGCTCATTATCGCAACGTCGAGCTGACGTCAGTCGTTTCTGCCTTGGATTACTGTCCTTCCAATCAGCTTCAGGTCTAAACAAAGGAACGTTTCGCTTTTCATCTCTCAATGGGACAAATCTCTGAAGCCACGTTCAGATGGAGGATCCTCGTTGTTGCCATGGCGACTGGGATGCTGATGAGGACCCGTCGAGGATGGATGATGATCTTAAAACACTTAAATGAAAAAAACTATTCAGACTTTGCAAAGTTGGGTAGAAATAAAGCCTAAACCAGCTTCTAGCTGCTGCTTTCCACCTCCTCCTGACGGCCGCCGGAAGTCTGCATCAACATGACTCGAACGGCGAAGTTTGTCCGCCGAAGAGTTCGTCTCTCGTTCTTCTGGCTCTGCAGCTGATGTGTTTCAGAAAAATCATTTATTACATGAAACAACGAAGCAGAATGTAGAAACACAGACGTATCGCCTCTTCTAGTCACAGACATCCTGCCACACACACGCTGATGTTGGCGTTTAGGATTCACACCATATTCCGTCCTGGTGAGGAAGTTTCTTCCATCTGAACGCTTCACCTCATTAAATGTGTTTTGATTCGACTCGCTGATGTCGGCCTCGGGATCCTCCTGCTTCGGTCACTTCAGCAGGTGTGTGTGAGCTGCTCCTGCAGGTCACTTCAGCAGGTGTGTGAGCTGGTCCTGCAGGTCACTTCAGCAGGTGTGTGTGAGCTGGTCCTTCGGTCACTTCAGCAGGTGTGTGAGCTGGTCCTTCGGTCACTTCAGCAGGTGTGTGAGCTGGTCCTGCAGGTCACTTCAGCAGGTGTGTGTGAGCTGGTCCTTCGGTCACTTCAGCAGGTGTGTGAGCTGGTCCTGCAGGTCACTTCAGCAGGTGTGTGAGCTGCTCCTGCAGGTTTTTAGAGTGTTCCACGCTGGAGGAGGACGGAAGAAACAGCAGGGTGAGCAGTGTTGTCGGGGTGTGTTGTGTCTTACCGCTGAGATGGTGACGTCTGCCGACAGAGCTGTGTTTAGACTTACTTCTTCTGGATGGCCTCCTGCCTGGCGCGCGCGCACACACACACACACACACACACACACACACACACACAGTAAGCTTCTGAACCAGTGAGTTATTTGGACATTAAATGGTCAAACAGCTGATTTATACTCACTGATACTGCAAGTGAGTCGTGATGATTGACATTTTTCTCAGACTCTAGGAGAGGGAAGAAGCCAAGATTAAATCTTCTGTTTAATAAAAGAGTCTGCCCTGATGATGATGATGATGATGATGATGGTATGTATTTAACTTTTTGTTTCAAAGCTTTTTATAGTGTTGATTTTCTTCTGTTTGAATGAATGAATCCAAGTTTTGCCTCCTCCAACTGAACTGGCTGCTGGTTTAAAGCAACTCCGGTCTGGGTGAGCCACCATCCTGCAGGTTTTAGTGTTTCCCTGCTGCAACACATCTGATCCAAACCAATGGTTCATTAACAGGCAGGCGCAGAAGATCACAACAAGTTGTCAGAGAACCTTTTCATTTCAATCAAGCGTGTTGTAGCAGGAAAACACTAAAACCTGCTGGATGGTAGCTCAGGAGGACCGGAGATGAACAGCCCTGGAATAAAGACTTACATCCTCAGAGTGCAGAATGGCGTCCTCTTGAATCACCATGTTCCTGGCTGCATGGCCGAGAAGCTGGAAGAGGTGAGAAGTTTTGTTATCATCAACCTGCAGGATGAATCATTCAGAAAACGCCAGAAAATCCTAAAACTAGTATCCAGAAAGTCTTTAGGACCTGCTGTTCCAGAGAAAACGATGCTATTTAGAAGGATTTTTTAATTGCTATCAGGAAACGCGACACTAAGTCAGCGTGTCATCAGCTGAAGCGACGCTGGCAGGAGAGGCTTTAAAAAAAAAGAAAACAATAAATGAATTCACTGCTTCTTTACGTAAATAAATTCCACGCTGTGAAACGAAAAGTCACCACGTTGATTGAACAAGCAAAGCAGTTCTGAGCCTCCCGATGGAAAAGGTTCACGTTTCAGCTGAAGCAGCTCTTACTGATGCAGGAAGCTTCTCTGATGGAAGGTAAAACCTGGACGTGTGTTCAGACTGAGTCCATGCTGAACCGGAAGTCATGTACTACCAACCACGCCGCCATCATGTCTGCCGCACTGATCGCTTTATAATAACGGAGGTAACCCGGCCAGCTCCTAAACTTCCTCGGCTGGTTAGATGACCCGGACTCTGGCGTCCAGCAGAAGTTTGACCTCACACCTGCTGAGTGAACTTCACCTCCAAGTCAAGTTAAACTTTCTGCTAAACTTTTCTGCTGGATCTGAAAAGCTGAAGCAGCTCAACTCCTCTAACGCAGAGAGAACAAAGACTAAACGCCATCTTTACACCATGTCAAACAAAGGCGGAGCCACAAGACGAAGCAGATTTATTCATTCATTCATCATCCCAACCGCTTAGTCCGATGAAGGGAGCTGGAGCCTAGCCTGGCGGGGTACACCCTGGACAGCTCGCCAGTCCATCCCAGTCTTCTACAGATTACATCTTGACAACGTTTAGAAAGAGTTTTCTATTTAATAGTTAATGAACTAATCGTTTAGGCTCCCAGGAAGTCAGGTTTCTGTGTAAAACGTAAATAAAAACAGACTTCAATGAGTCCCAAACCTCCTGGAACTTTATTTTCTTCCCGGTGGAACACGAACAACTCATCAGATGTTGATACTGAGATGTTTTACTATTTCGTGGGTCATTTTAATGGCAGCTACTTGCTTGTTGCAACAACAGGAGGAGCACTGGACAACTAGTTGGGTTAACTAGCTACAGGTCAGTAACATGACTGGGTTAAAAGGGACCATTTCAGAGTCTCTCACATGGAAAGATGGACAGAGCTCCACTAATTTGGTGCAAACCAAAGAAGCCAACTCTGGTTCAGTTGAAAGCCGGGGCTCTCGGTTCGCCAGCAAACGGAGTCTCCAGCTACCGATGAGAAAGTCTGAATAAGATTAGATAAAAAGCCAGAAGCCGTCTCCTCTGGACCAGAGATCATCTAAAATGTTCTGAGATAACCTGGAGGAAGATGTGGAACTCTTTGTGGACAGCATGGACGGCGTGTCCTGCAGACTGGAGAGGAGAGGGAGCATCCAGCTTGTTATCAGTGGACAGTAGAAAAGCTGCATCTCTGATGGGATGGGGTTGCATCAGTGCAGATGTGGGCAGCTTCCACATCTGGGAAGCTCCATCAATGCTGAAACATCTGCTCCCATCCAGACAACGTCTCTTTCAGGGAAGACCTTGCAGATTTCACCATGCTGAACCACATCCTGCATCATCCCAGCAGCATGGTGGAACAGGAGAACTGGTCTGCTGCAGTCCAGTTCCACCAGTGAAACTCTAAGAGGGAAATTAAAGTTTTTATTCTCCAGACTTCCTGTAAACCTCCTCTCTGCAGCTTTCCTATCAGTCTCCTGCACCTGAAGCAGCAGTCAGACATGACTTTTCATCCCACAGATTTAAAAGCTGAATTGTTACATAATAATTTCTATAGAGAGGACTTCAGACCTCTAACAGATGATTTATCAGTTCCTGGTTTGTCTTTTCCTGATCAATAAGTCATGAAATGATCTCTGGTCATATCTAAAATTACAGACAGACTCCTGCTGCTGCTTATTTCTTTTGTAAATGGGACAAACTGGAAAGATGGTGTGTTGAGCCACGAGGAAAGTCCTCACTCATCTGAAATCCTGATTCCACATACATCACATCATCATATCACACAGTAAAGGATAGTTTCCTGTATCAAGAAGCCTCCAAACCAAGTAGAAAATCCTGCTGTTGTAACTCTGACTTTGCCACATATGGTATCTTAAAATATCCTGAAGCATACAAATGTCTTCCATCACCCAGGAGGCCCCCACGGTGACGGCCTGGGTGGTCGTGGGTGGCGGTGCACCCTGAGGATATCGTTTCCTTATCTGGTAAACATGTACCTGGCCATTTGTCTTCTTTTAACTGTTATAGGGGCTAACAGGGCACGGGAGAAGGTGGTTGTGGGTGGGTGTTAAGGGGACTGTGGATGTGTGTGTGTGTGTTTTATCTATCTGATGTAAATTGTTTTATTATGTGAAGCACTTTGTATTGTTTTTTTTAAGCACGAAAAGTGCTATAGAAATAAAGTTTGATTTGATCACAAGAGGAAGATGAGGAGACAGTGTGGACCTTTCCTACGTGTTAGAAAAAGAAACGTGACATTTACCCATGAAGAAAAGCCTCACGTTGATACGAGAACCCATGTCTGACAGCAGCTGGGTTTCTGATAGCAGACAGTGCCCATCTCTGGTCCTTTACAGCAGCGGTCCTGCAGGTTTAACGTATTTTCCGCTCCAACATTCATGACTAAAGCTAAATAAAATCTGACTCAGGTGCTGCAGCTGGAAACATCCAATAGCTGCCTGAAAATGACCGTCCAGAACCAAGGCCGGATTATCCAATGGGCATTATGGGCACAGGACCAGGGGCCCACACCCACTGGAGGCCCATGTGGGGTGTACACCAGCAGTTTGGTCATGGAAAAAAAAAAAAAAAAAAAAAACGTATATAAAAGCCAGATGGTGACACCACAGTGTCTTGTGTGTTGCTATTGGTACCACTGGCTGAGAGATGTTAGAAATGTCGTTTCACAGTTAATTCACAATTTTTACAATGTTATATTGTGGAGTGGGCCCCCTGGAACATTCTGGGCCCAGGGGCCTGTGCACTTTTAACCCGGCCCTGTCCAGAACTAACTTTCTGCATCCCAGTCCTTTATTATACTTAGATAGTATTTATAGTATTTCTGTAGTAAACCTGTTACCATAGTGACAGCCGCGGGTTTGACTCGAAGAAACCCAGTTTCCCTCAAATCAGGGTTAAAATCCTCAGTTTTATGCATAACCCGCTTTCTGAACCAGAAAAATAAAAACATTTAAACCAAACATACTCATCCATTACTTCCGGAAACTGCATGACGGTATTTTTGTTGTCTTCACAGAATGACGTCATCTTCATGTAAAAAGGTTATAACTAAGATAAATAAAGACCGGTGTGGCTTTACCTCCTGACTGCGGGAGCCTTTCAGCACCTGGCGGGTCAGAGCGATCACGTCCCCGCTGCACGAGCCCACTTTGTCGGACAACAAACCTTTAACGGACTGGCCGAACCGCGGCTGAGACTCCGCTGATGCCATTTTGTGTTTGGAGGAGGAACGGTGTGCGGAAAGGGTCAAAACACACAGAAACGCGTTTGTGACCAGCTTTTTGTTCTAGACTTCCTGCTAAAGCTATAGTAGGTAATGTTACTCAGAGACATGTTTTTTTATTTACTCTGGGTGAAGTGGTTCCTCATCCTGATAGTAGTCTATACATTTTGTAATCATGACCAATAAGAAATATAGTTAGACCCCTCAGTTTACTGTAAATCTGTATAAACTCTGACCAATCAAAACGTTCGGGCCGAATTAAAGTTGTTCATTTCTTATATTTTGTTAGCTTCTTCACGGCTGAGAAAATGCAGGAAGGATTTCGCCGACCTGGCTCGGTTTATTTGCCTCCTCCTGCTAAACAGCTGAGAAAGAGAAAATCGTTGGTGAAAAAAAGCTGCAAACTAGAAAAGCACTCGGAGAGCGTAAACCTTCGCCAAAGCCTTTAAATAGTTCCTGGATCCAAATGGTGATCCGGATCACCACCAAAATTAAACAAATTTTTCCTTTTCACATTTCCAACAACTTCTGAAAATTTAACTAAAATCTGTCCTGAACTTTTTGAATTATCTTGAACACAAACAGATAAACAACGGTTAAAAACATGACCTTCTTGTAAGAAAAAAGCCTTATATCACAAGGAGCAAAACCAGAGGGGGAGGAGCCAAGACAGCCACTTTCACATCTTACTAGCTCCCCAACATTGCCTACCCCAGCTTTAATGAATTTAACATAATTAAAAACACAGTCCATAGTGGAATAAAAATGTCATTTAAAGGTACAACACCCTGCTGATTCCACCAGGCTTGAGACTGCAGCGGTCATTGCCACGTATGCTCTGTTTCAGCTGAAACATCTGTTTTTAGCTGTATTTGTACATCTCACTGGAACAGTTTCATTATTAACCATGACTGGAAAAAGATTTGGAACAAGACACACGATAATCATAAAGTTACTTTTAAAGTAATTCACAGATTTTACCATTCAAATATTTTCCTACAACAATTCAAAAATCATAAAGACACAAATGTCTCCTACTGCGAGTGGCACATGAGGATGTAGTTTATTTAATTCGCTTTTGCCTGTTCTTTAACTAATTGTTGAAAGACACTTAAAACTTGATTTCTACTTGTACTGAAACATCCTTTTCTCTTCACTTTAAACATTGTTTGACTTCACTAACTATCATCTGGGGGGAAAGTATATTATATTATTATTTTACATTACTAAATGGCATATCTGCAAATATTGACATGCTGTTCAAAAACCTGTCTTCTGTCTTAGATTTTGAGGTCAAACAATATATTCAACATTCCACTAATCTGAAATTCAATAAGACTTTTGATTTAAAAGTACTTTTAATATATATGTGTATTATGATACTCTGAAATGCTGCTTCTGAAAGACTGTAAGTCCTCGTACGGCACTGTGTGTCCTAAAGAGTTTTTTATGCATCACTTGTTGCAAAAACCATCCCAAGCTCATTTAGATTCTTTATTTATTTACTTATTTGTTTGTTTGTTTGTTTGTTTAATTAAATTTGCAAGTACACGTGTGATATGAAAAAGGAAAGACAACAAACAATAAGAAACAACAAAACAGCACCAAATGAAATCATTTTAAAACAAGACTTACAGAAACAAGCATAAACGTTGTTAGTTTTTTTTGGTTCTTGTGACTACAAACTTTGTCACTTACAAGCATTAACATGGTTCTTACCTAGCAGGGATGGTTATGTGTGGAGGATGGGGGTCCAGGTCGGGCTAGTGCCACCCTGACAGCAGGCTTGGACCCCCCTGGCCCCTCCTCTAATGCAGGTCAGGAACCGCTACTGTTCCCCAACACGATGGTGACATCTGTGGTGTCTGCCTCCAGGTGTTCAGCTCCATCTCTGGTCAGAGAACATTTGCTGTATTAAAAACAATCTGGTTTTGAGTTTCTTACCAAAAAAATAAACCATTAATAAATAAATAAATGAAACATGTCCTGCAGTTATAAACAGAGGAAAATGCTGAATGTTTTTTGGTTAAAAAAAAAAAATCCTACATCTAGTTAGAATAAATTACATTTTAAAGACTTTAAAGGGCAATAAAAGAGATAAAATTACTAAACAACAAACTGATTTGATTTCTTTTGCATCTCTTTCAAAAATAAGAGTTGCCAATACTCTTACCAATATGTCCCACCACCATCTGATGTCTAAATTCCACTTAAATATGGATAATTGGGCATCTTTTTAAGCAACTTTGCAGGTTTGCAACATTTATTTTTTCTGTGCGAGGAACCAGCTCACTTCACTTCAGCGCTACAGTAAAGAAATATATTCTCTCCTGTCTGAGGATTCTGCTGTTCTTGGGTTAAAATGAAACAAATGTCATGAAAGTTTTAGTAAACCGTTTGATTTTAATCGGAAAATTCAGATGTGGAGATTAAAGACTAATCCCACATTCAGTCATTAAAGAAGAGTTTAAATTCACTGTAAAGCTGAGGTTGAAATAAAGATGCAGACAAGGTTTGAACGGTTTAACCTGATATGATAAAACCCTGTTGTTTATTGTATTATTATTATTTTTTAACCTTTTGTGTGCCTTTACATTTACACATGTACTTGCTAATATAATGTGCATTAACAGTGAACTGGAATAAACATCTATCTGTGATGACCTGCTTGCTGATGTAAAATGGTCTGTTTTATTCTGTATGTGTCTATTTGCTAAAAAAAAAAAAAAAAAAAAAGAAAAGAAATTGCTTTAACGTCTGGCCATTAGAATGCAGTAGAGGTCGCTTTATTGTAGAATTGATAATAACTTTCCCTCATTTGGCGTTTTGACTAAATTGTCTTCATCATTTTATATAAAAATTCTCATCTAACTGGCTTTAGGGATGAAAATTCATCTCTGGTTTTCTCAAGGACTGAAGGAAGCAGTGCCTCTTATCTAGTTTCTCTTATCTTGGCACAGTCATGAAAACTTTGGTTCAAGGCTTTGGCATTGAAGTTGCTGGATAAAAGTCAGGCTATATTTAAGCGTTGCGCCTTCCTTTACGTCTCCTCTGTCGGATACATGGCCGCTGCTGAACCACATCTTTTCAGAACCTTCTTCATTCAGCTATGGCTTGGCTTTTGTGCCTTTTTGTCTTCACAGTCATCGCTCTGACTTTGTTTGCGTGGTTCTTAATATTTAAGTCTGCACAGGGCCCCCAGGAGCCTCCCTGCCTTCCAACGCTACCCTTGATCGGCAGTTTGATGTGCCTGCGAAGCTCACACCCTCCTCATGTGCTTTTTAAAGAACTGCAGAAGAAATACGGGCAGATTTATTCTCTGATGATGGGCTCTAACAGGGTCATCATTATCAACCATCACGTACACGCCAAAGAAGTCCTGCTGAAGAAAGGAAAGATATTTGCAGGACGACCTCGAACTGTAGGTAACCACTGCCTGCTACAACCCTGCTTCTTCTCTGCTTCACCTGTAATTTCTCCTTTCCTCTCTTTTGTTTTCCATCCTTCCTCTCTGTGAATAAGGTGACCACAGACGTTCTGACCAGAGATGGGAAAGATATCGCCTTTGGAGACTACAGCGCCACCTGGAGGTTCCACAGGAAAATAGTTCACGGAGCTTTGTGTGTGTTTGGAGAGGGTTCAGCCTCCATAGAGAGGATCAGTGAGTACAATTCTGCTTCAGATGCATCACAAGGTTTTTACGTGTGTGTAGCCGTTCGGTTGCAATTCTGACATCTGAGATCACTTTTCACACTTTTTTTTTTGCCATGCTCCATCGTTATAATAAGTTTTCCTGTTAAATACCCCCCCCCTTTATGGAAATTACTGTTGTGAAGTCATAGACTATCTAAAAGATGGACGTAGCCTCCATGACGTTACCAGCAGGTTTCTGAAGAGCTTAATTGAAGCTCATTGGGCGGTTCCTACCATCGCCATCTTGGCAAGGTCACGCATGCCATCTCTCATGGACAACAATAGGTAAAAGATGTAGAGCTGAAAGTCAAACACCGACCTGCCTGTAGCTAAGAGCTAACCATGCTAACCAGCTAACTAAGTTAAGCGGAGTAAATCTAAATCATGCTGTTGCGCTAAATTCTGCCTTCTTGCAGCAGGATATCAGGTACCTGTCAATCAAAAGGACACACCCCTAAATATGGTGAATTTAGAGATAACATTGGTTATTGACAGATGAGTTATATAAAAAAAAAATCACTCTCCCCACAGTTGTCATGAAGGTAAACCTGACCTATTAAACCTAAAATGGATTTTTGAACCAGGCTGTAAACATGTTTATTTCTGCTGTGAAGTTGGTCTTTTTAACATGGAGGTCTATGGGGATTAACTCTGTTTTGGAGCCTTTAGTGGATGAAGGAGGAACTGCAGTTTTTGACACATAACCGCCAGAGGTGGATAACTGGAGAATGGGGCGGGGCTGAATTTTGGGCGGGGTTGAATGTCCGACCCCGCCCCCAATATCCAGCCCTGTCCCATTCTCCAGGCTGCAGCCAAGACGCTCTCCCAGAGGTTGCTGCTTGGAGGAAGTCAGTGAACTAATTTGTTTATTGTCTCTAAAGGGAACGTCTGTTTACAGGATTACAAGGACAGCTTTACAAGTTCAACAAATAAATTTCCATTCACACACACCAAGACACCACGGTCCAACAGAATCACTGAATAAAAACCACCAAAGAAATAAACAAACAACACTGTTTTGGGTTGTGGAACCAAACCGTGACGCAGTTATGGAGTTGTTCTATTGAAGTGTGTATCTTTTCAATAAATATAACATAAATGATGAAGCAGCTGTGAAAGAGGCCCTTTTTTTTTTTTTAACAAAATGAGGATGTATATGTTTTAAAGCGTAACTGAAAATTGTTCGTCATCTTCTCAGGGATCACTGTGAGTCATTCAGTCTAACAAACCAAACCTCCTGAGACATCAGACAGACCCCTGAAGGTTTCATTTCTATGAGAAGACATCATTAACAGGCTGCTTGGTTTGCTGTGTCCTCCGCAGTTCAGCTGGAGGCCCAGTCTCTCTGCTCCACCCTGTTCGAGGCAGCAGCCATTGGACTGACCCTGGATCTGTCCCCGGAGCTGACTCGGGCCGTCACCAACGTCATCTGCTCTCTTTGCTTCAACTCGTCCTACTCCAGAGGCGACCCAGAGTTTGAAGCCATGCTGCGCTACAGCCAGGGCATCGTGGACACGGTGGCTAAAGACAGCCTGGTAGACATCTTCCCCTGGTTGCAGGTCAGACAACCACAACGCTGGAGACAAATGACTTCATATGACACATGACGACGTGACATGCAGTTAGACGTCCATGATGACGATTTTTAAATAGACCAAATTCTCTGGTTGACGTCAGACTTTCCTCCTCTTCAAACTTTAGTTTTTTCTCAATTAATTTAGTTAAAAGTAAACTCAACACCTTTAACACAGACCAGGATGTTTAACCCATCATAACTGTTTGTGTAAGATAGAAAGTGTTTATAGTCCTTATTATAACAGTAAAATGTATTAATTCTGTTGTAGGATATGGATGAGTAAGAGTGCCATTATTAAATAATTAAATATATCATGAAGTAATTACTTAAATGTGACATTAATTCATTCATTCATTAAAAATATCATGAAATAATTACTTACACTGGAATTATATGCATAATTAAAGAACTGAATGTATCATTAATTAAATGAATCATTGAAAACATCATTAAATAATTACTTCAATACAGAATTAATTACTAAACACTTGAATGAAATTTATAAAAGTCTTCTAACCCATCAAAAGGCATTCATTGTATGTAAAAAGTCAAAAATAATTATTATATATATTATAATTATTTTATGTTATATGCACTGCATCATGAATTCATTTTATCTGTCAGTCACTCAGTGGGCGGGACTAATGCTGATCTAGTCCAATCCATGGCTTTCGTGGAGACTGTGGGTGAGTGGGTGGGTAAGTAGGTGGATAGATAGATAGATAGATAGATAGATAGATAGATAGATAGATAGATAGATAGATAGATAGATAGATAGATAGATAGATAGATAGATAGATAGATAGATAGATAGATAGATAGATAGATATTTCTTTATTTTAGACTAAATAACACAATTTAATCAACAGGTTAAAATAGTAGCAATTGTTATAGCATTAATCCCTTAAACAGTCAGTTTTCTTTCATTCTTTTTTTTTATGGAAAAGTAATAACTAAATGCAAAATAAATAAATATAGACATGTTCACATACATACTCATGTACACATCTGCATATATACACACATACATACACATATACATACCCACATACACTCACAGAGACAAAGCAATGACATATATACATTATAGGTGGTCATACGCCTATCTATATATTTATACTTTCTTAGATATCTACATATGCACATATATTTATGTACATACCCACATCATACACCTACATATAAACTGGCAGTTGTACATACCCCCCCCACACACACACACACACACATGTGCATATTTACATATGTTTAGTTTTTTAGAAGTATAGCTTTTATTTGTATACAACAAATAAGGCACATACCGATAACCAACTGAGTAAATTACAAATTCTATACATTGAAATGAAGTGAAGTGAAACTGAAAAAAAGCGCTTCTATCAAAGCCATGGATCTGACTAAAACATGAAATAAGCAGTAAAATATATTAATTTTGACTTTTTACATAAAATCAATGTCTTTTAATGAATTAGACATATTTAAAAACACATTTACATATTTAATTCAAATTTTAATGACTCAGTTGATGTCACATTTAAGCATTTATTTAGTGATGTTTAATTATTAAATTAATGACACATTTAAATATTTAATAATACATATAATTCCAATGTAGGTAATTATTTCATGATATATTTATTGATTGAATGAATTAATGTCACATTTAAGTGATTATTTAATAATGTTCAGTTATTAAATTGAAAGTGTATGTCTGTCAATTACAAATCAGTGGTATCTGTCTCTGTTGCAGATTTTTCCCAACGCAGACCTGAATCTTCTGAAGCAGTGTGTCGAAGTCAGAGACAAACTTCTGCAGAAAAAATACGAAGAACACAAGGTACGGTCTGCAGAGATGATTCATGTGGTAATAAACGCGTGGAAAAGTAGGTTTTTATTCAATTTAGGTTGTTTTTTGGGAGATTTTTTTTAAAATATAAAGCTTTACCTAAATTTAGTTTGTGCAGAATTTAGGTGAAGATGAGTTTTGCATCTTTGGTGACTAAAGATGCGTTTGTAATGTTAACGTTAAGCTGTGTGTTGTTCCTATCCAGCTATGATCTCGCAGGTTTCTGCAACTCCATAAAGAAATAAATACCTTTATATTCTTCAGTTTTATCATCTAAGAAGAAAAGCCGCAGATCAGAGATCTTTTCTCAGCGCCAGCTGGTTACCTGAGCTCTGCTTCGTCTGGCTCGCCTGTATTCGCAAATGCAAACCAATGAAGCGTTGTGCACAGTGTACCATGATGGTGTGTATCCTGGTTGTTGATACTGCACCACCTCCCAGGCAGACTACAGCGACCACGTACAGCGAGACCTGATGGATGCCTTGCTAAGAGCCAAACGCAGCGCTGAAAACAACAACACCATGGAGATCACCGCCGAGTCAGTGGGCCTCAGTGACGACCATCTCCTGATGACTGTGGGAGACATCTTTGGTGCTGGCGTTGAAACCACAACCACTGTCCTCAAATGGGCCGTCACCTACCTCATCCATCACCCGGAGGTAAGGCCGAGGCTGCCGATGTGTTTAGGGGTGGGACTTTTCAATAAAGGGGTTTTTTCTCCATCAAACCTGCTGGTTTCTGTCTAGTTTACAGCTAAGCTTTCTTTACAATCAAAGCTTTGAGCTGGTGAGGGCGTCCTGTGAACATGAGGACACCAGTTTTGTCCCCATCGGTGCTAAAACATTTTTATGGTTAAGACTTGGCTTAATGATACATTTAGATGATGGTTTAGGTTTAGAGGAAGGTTTAGTTCTGATGTTAAGAACCCACAGATGAAAAGGATCGATCATAAATAAAACCATTTGATGAAATTCTTATGAAAATATTAATAGAAAGACCAGAAATGATCATGTGCACGCTGTACTCACATGAAGGAAATGTAATTTGATGTTCTCTAATGTTGTCAGGTGCAGGCGCGTATCCAGGACGAGCTGGACAGCAAGGTCGGCGTGGACCGCTCTCCTCAGCTCAGAGACAGAGGAAGTCTGCCCTACCTGGAGGCCACGATCAGGGAGGTGTTGCGGATCCGTCCCGTGGCTCCCCTCCTCATCCCCCATGTGGCCCTCAGTGATACAAGGTATGACAGGGTTAAGTACTAATACCTAACCCTGTCTCAAGGATTCAAGGACAGGCAGATGGCTGCCTGTCCTTGAGCCAGGTTCTGCAGGAGGTTTCCTTCCTGTTAAAAAGGAGTTTTTGCCTTCCCACTGTCGCCGTGTGCTTGCTCAGGATGGGACCCTCCAAACTCAATCTGTTGGTTTCCTTATATAGGCTGTTATGAATTGGCTTTCATCATGTTTTTTTTTCTGTCTGTAAAGCTGAGATGGCATTGCCATGATTTGACGCTATATAAATATAGTTGAATTGAATTACTACTACTACTACTACTACTACTACTACTACTACTACTACTACTACTACTACTACTACTACTACTAGTTGGAATTCAGGCTCTGCATTTGACCATTTCTGGTGGATTCTACCTGAGATACCGTGTACATGTTCAACAACGCCACTACACATTTTATGGTAAATATTTATAACAATTTTCCAAGCTGCAGACATTAAAAGTGCAACGTTTTCTGGGATTTCTCCGCAGCATCGGGGATTTCTCAGTGAGAAAAGGAACTCGAGTCATCATCAACCTGTGGTCTTTGCACCATGATGAAAAGGAATGGGACCGGCCCGAGATCTTTGATCCTGGTGAGAGAAAACTTAGATCAAGTGTGCCAAAAACCTCCAGGCACTCGGGCAAATTTAAAACAATACACAACATACACACATATATCTGTAAATACCTGCGTGACCAGAGTCCTTTTTGTTTTGTTTTTTATCTGAAACTGACTTGCATGACGGCATCATACCAATTGTCCATCAGATGAAGCATCTCTTGTCGATCCACAGGTCGGTTCTTGAACCACACAGGAAACGGTCTGACCATACCGTCATCCAGCTACCTGCCATTCGGTGCTGGGATCAGGGTGTGTTTGGGCGAGGCCTTGGCCAAGATGGAGCTCTTCCTCTTCCTGTCCTGGATCTTGCAGCGTTTCACTCTTTCTGTACCATGGAGTCACCCTCTTCCCAGCCTAGAAGGAAAGTTTGGCGTGGTCCTCCAGCCGGTCAAATACAATGTGAAAGCCACACCCAGACCCGGCTGGGAGAAAGTCCAGCCCCAGGCATGTTGAGGGTGGTTCTATGGTCTCCACCAATGGCCAGCAAGTATTATAACGTTTATGCAGTTAAACAATCTGAGGCTCGAGAGAAACTGTTGCATCCTACACTGCAAAAACTGAAATCTAAGTAAGATTAAAAATCTTAAACTGAGTACACATATGCTTATCTTTTTAAAGGTAAGATAATTCCTAGTTTTTATGCCAGAGAATTCCTCTTGTTTTAGGAATATTTTTACTTATTTTAGGAAGTCTTGACAAGCCAAATTTTCTTGTTCTGTTGGCAGATAATTTATTTTATTTTAAGCAACATTTACCTAATTATTTTGGGGTTTTTTTCTTGTTTTTAAGGCTGTGTTTTTGCAGTGTAGTATAGTAATGTTACGGTACATTCAGAGTCGTGGATCACATGTACGCTGTACAGCAGAGAGAAGCCAGGCTGCTTGTCATCCCTGGATGTGAACAGAACCAGCTTTCAAAACCAGAAAGGAAAACTGCTCTTATCCAGTTTATCTGTGTCCATTTTCAGATTATTTCTTTTTTTATTCTAACATGAACTTTTATCTTTGTTTTTACTCTTCTGTCTATAAGTAACTATTTAATGTCTTTATGTTTAAAAGGTTGTTGAGATGAAAATGTGTCACACAAAGTATTGTGAAGTCCATCATAAAGCAAGATAATTACAATAAATGCATGTTTCCACTCTTTAAAAGTCTAATTCACTGATCAAGAACCCGAGCTGATGCAGAGTAAAGCCAAGACTGGAATTAAATGGGAAGGACATAGAAAACATACCCCCATAAACACAATAAGAAAAAGAGTCAAGTGGGACGATACT